>NW_019154088.1:11999095-12130097 GCF_002288905.1 Enhydra lutris kenyoni | reverse complement strand
TTTTTGTTTAAAGATTTTATTTATTTATTTGACAGAGAGATCACAAGCAGGCAGAGAGAGAGGAGGAAGCAGGCAGAGAGAGATGAGGAAGCAGGCTCCCCTAGAGAGCAGAGAGCCCGATGCGGGGCTCGATCCCAGGACTCTGAGATCACGACCTGAGCCAAAGGCAGCGGCTTAACCCACTGAGCCACCCAGGCGCCCCTGTTTTGAGAATTCTTAATATATTCTAGTTATTAGTCCTTCATAGGATATGTGGTTTGCAAATGTTTTTTCTCACCTGATAGCTTGTCTTTCATCCTCTTCAGAGGGTTTTTCACAGAACAGATTTTTAATTTTGATGAGACCTGTCAAATATTTTTAACAGAGCAATAAAAATAATTAATTAATTAATTTAAAGAGCTTATTTGTTTATTTGACAGAGATCACAAGTAGGCAGAGAAGCAGGCGGAGAGAGAGGAGGAAACAGGCTCCCCACCAAGCAGAGAGCCTGATGCGGGGCTGGATCCCAGGACCCCGAGACCACGACCTGAGCAGAAGGCAGAGGCCTTAACCCACTGAGCCACCCAGGCGCCTCAAAAATACTTAATTTATTTAAAAAAGGGCTTTTGGGGGGCGCCTGGGTGGCTCAGTGGGTTAAAGCCTCTGCCTTTGGCTCGGGTCATGATCCCGGGGTCCTGGGATCGAGCCCCGCATCGGGCTTTCTGCTCCGCAGAGGGCCGGCTTCCTCCTCTCTCTCTGCCTGCCTCCCTGCCTACTTGTGATCTCTCTCTCTGTCGGATGAATAAATAAAATCTTAAAAAAAAAAAAACGGCTTTTGGGGCACCTGGGTAGCTCAGTTGGTTAAGTGTCTGACTTTGATTTCAGCTCAGGTCTCCAACTCAGTATTTCAGGGTCATGAGTTCAGGCCCCATGTTGGGCTCCATGCTGGGTGTGGAGCCTACTTAAATAAAATAAAAATAAAAAGATTAAAAGTGAAAAAGAGCTTATAACGAAAAGCAGGGTCCTTTTCCACCCTTGGTCCCCTTTCACAGAGGCAGCCGTTTAAGTGTGTTTTAACTTCTTTGAGAGGTTGTTGTCCTAGCACTCAAATCTTTTGTAAAGCTAACACCATTATACTGTCATTTCTTATTTTATCAAATTAAGACAATTGAATTCCATAATGAAAGATGAGGATTTAACTCAAAACACTCCCAAGTTTTGATAATAATTATTTTAGTTCTAAATTTTATTAGTTACTTTTATATTTCTAAATAATGTATTTAAACCTTTGTTTTCTTTTCCATCAGCTTTAGACAATGGGAAAAAATTTAACATCAGTATTTTTTGTCTATAATCTGATTTCAGGCCTTTTCAGATTCATCTAATCATTCTGTGAATATTTGTTGGGTATTTCCTATATGCCAAGCACTGTTGAATTTTGGAGATGAAAAGGACCAGAAGAAATAAAAATCATAGACCTTAATAGAGCTTACATTCTTGTATGAGAGATATAGCAATTCATAATAAGTAAATAGTATGTTAAACACTGATAAGGGCTGGAGAGAGAAATATAGCAGGGAAGGGGATAGGAAATGTCAGAGGATTTCCAAGTTTAGATAGGGTGACATAAGTAATGTTTCACTGATGTGACATTTGATTAAAAGTTCTTAAGTGGGGGCACCTGGGTGGGTGGCTCAGTGCTTAAGCCTCTGCCTTCAGCTCAGGTCATGATCTCAGGTCCTGGGATCGAGTCCCGCATCGGGCTCTCTGCTCTGCGGGGAGCCTGCTTCCTCCTCTCTCTCTGCCTCTGCCTGCCTCTCTGCCCATTTGTGATCTCTCTTTGTCAAATAAATAAAATCTTTAAAAAAAAAAAAAAAGTTCTTAAGTGATGTCTGCTGTTATCTGGGATAAGTGCAGTCCAGGCATAAAGAACAGCAAGTGCAAAGGCCCTGAGGTAGCAATGTGCCTGGAATATTTGAGAAATGGCAAGAAGGTTAGTGTGGCTGGAGGAGAGTGATGGAGAGAAGTGGGAGAAGAGGTCAAAGAAATAAAGGGGGAGCCAGAATATGTAAGGACTTACAGGACAGTGTAAGGAATTCAGGTGTTACTCTTAGTGAGATAGGAAGGCATTTAAGGGTTTTGAACAGAGGAATGACATGATCGGATTCAAGATTTAACAGGATCACTCTGGCTGCTGGATTAAGAATAGACTGAAGAGTGAACAATTTTTATATGTTGATTATGGCTTGTTAAAGCTGGAGAAAAAAATTAAAAGAAGCTATTTAAATAAAATTAAAGAGAAGAATAGACTGAAGGGGGAGCAAGGGTAGAGGCAGGAAGACCAATTAGGAGACTACTGTATTTATTTATTTATTTAGTTAGTTAGTTATGGAGGGTTGGTGGCTGCCTTTGGCTCACGCGGTGCTCCCAGGGTCCTGGGAGCAAGCCCAGCATAGGGCTCTGCTCAGTGGGCAGCCTGTTTCTCCCTCTCCCTCTGCTCTTGTTCTGCCTGCTTGTGTTCTCTCTGTCAAATAAATAAATAAAATCTTTAAAAAAAAAAAAGTTTATTTATTGTAGAGAGAGTGAGAGTGTACGTGCACACAGGTGGGAGGGGGAAAGGAAGAGAGAACCCCAGGCAGACTCTGCAGTGAACATGGAGCCTGGCGTGGGGCTTGACTCCATAACCCTGTGATCATGACCTGAGCCAAAACCAAGAAGTTGGACGCTCTACCAGCTGTGCCACCCAGGCATCCTCTGAAAATATTAGGCAACATATGCCTGTGGCTAGACCAGAGTAGAAGTGGATGAGGAGTGGTGAGATGCTGGGTTTTTTTTTAAACCAAGAACTGGGATTTTTTTTTTTTTTCCAAAGATTTTATTTATTTATTTGACAGACAGAGATCACAAGTAGGCAGAGAGGCAGACAGATAGAGAGAGAGGTGGAAGCAGGCTCCCTGCAGAGCACAGAGCCCGATGCGGGGCTCGATCCCAGGACACTGGGACCATGACCTGAGCCGAAGGCAGAGGCTTTAACCCACTGAGCCACCCAGGTGCCCCTGAGATGCTGGGTTTTTTGATTGGATGTGGAATATGAGAGAGAGGGTGGTAACAATGATACCACATTTTTGGTTTCAGCACTGGAAGAATGGAGTTGCTGCTAGAGGAGATGAACAGGAGTGCAAGAAAAGGTCAGGTTTAGATGTATTGAAGTTGAGCTGCTTTTTCATTGGACAGTTGGAGGCAATTGTTGGCAAATCTGGATGGAGCTCAGGGGGATGGTGTAACTAACTGGAGGTTTAAATTGCACAGTCATAAGTATGGATGACACTCAAAGCCGAGTCTGGATAAGATCATTAGGAAGTGGGTAAAGGTGGAGAAGAGCTTCAGGGACTCACTGAGCCTACCAGCATTTAGAGGTCAGGAAGGGACATGAAGCCAAACCACCAAAAGATACTGAGGAAGAGCCAAAGTATGTGATTTGCGTTGTGTTTCATTGCTCTTCTACATTTTGTCATGTTTGCTTTTGGACTTTTCTTTCCCTATATTTCCCAAGGTTATGTAACTGGTCTAATTGGTTATAGGTAATGTTCTATTTTTGTGAAAATCTTTACTTAGTCCCATTTCCTTGGATCATGGTCCCCAACTTTGCAAATTTGTGTTTTCACTTCTTTATGCTCATTATAGTTATGTTTAGTCATCTTTGTATGAAACATTAAATGTGTAGATAGTTGTTTTAAGGAAGTGAAAAATGTTACCTATAATTCTGCCACCCAGAGGCTAATTGCTGTAAACATTTTGGCATATTTTCCCTCTTTTTTGTGTGTGCACTCGATATATGTGTAGTTGACATGTGTTAAGGTAAAAGTTTGTTTGTTGACCTTTTTTGCTTAACAACATGGAATTGTTCCCATGACAGTTAAAACTCTTAATAACATTTTCCCCAAGTTTTTTATTTTAAAAGTTTAAACCCACAGAAAAGATGAAAGGATATTACACATTTGTTCTCTCTCTGTATGTATGTATACACACACATATATAAACATACATATATAAAATACATGTTTTGGGGGGCTAGATTGTTTGAAACTAAGCTGCAGACATCTTAGTTACCCTTATATACTTTAGTATCATTCCCTATCATGTAATACATTATCTTACATTATTGTAATACTGATATCACACGTAAGAAAATATTAATTCAGTAATACCTAGCAAAATAGTTCCTACTTAGATTTTCACAGTTGTATCAGATGTCAAAATATACTTTATAATGAACATTGTCTCAAGTATGTTTATTTATCTATTTAGTTATCCAGGATCCAATCCAGGTTTTCTACACATTGTATCTGGTTTTTTCAAACATTTTTTTTTTTTTTTTAAGATTTTTATTTATTTATTTGACAAATAGAGATCACAAGTAGGCAGAGAGACAGGTCGGGGGGGTGGGAAGCAGGCTCCCCACTGAGCAGAGAACCTGATTTAAGGCTCGATCCCAGGACCCTGGGATCATGACCTGAGCTGAAGGCAGAGGCTTAACCCACTGAGCCACCCAGGCGCCCCTCAAATATTTTTAATAGCTGCATAATATGTAATTTTATGGATTAGGAAATTATTTAATTATTTCCTTAATGCCAGCCTTATAGGTATTTCTTAATCACAGTAAACATTGAGAAATAAGTTTGTACAAGGATTTTTGCACATTTCAAATTATTTCTTGAAATTATTGAAATTATTGGGTTATAAACATTTTTAGAGCTTTTTTAGAAACATCTTTCCAAATTGTTCTCCAGAAGGTTCTTTTAGTTTATAGCAAACTAAGTAGTGTTATAAATAGTATATAATGACAGTGTTTATCTCACCTCAGGTTTGGGCAATGCTGAATGGTAGTATGGTATTTATAATTTTTTTAAAAGATTTTATTTATATATGTGAGAGAATGAGAAAGAGAGAGAGCGTGAGAGGGGAGAAGGTCAGAGGGAGAAGCAGACTCCCTGCTGAGCAGGGAGCCTGATGTGGGACTGATCCTGGGACTCCAGGATCATGACCTGAGCTGAAGGCAGTTGCTTAACCAAATGAGCCACCTAGGCGCCCTGTAATTTTTTTTTTTTTCCTAATTTGATGGGCAACAATTAGTTTCTCTGTTTTTCTACACATTTAAAGATACTTATTTTTTTTTTTTTTTATGAGTTGTCTGTTCATTTATGTCTTAGGGTTCTTCATATGAATTCCTTATGTTCTGTGGACACTGTTCTATTTGTTGGAGTATTTTTTTCTAATTGTTGTCTTCTACTTTTGTTTATAATGTTTTTTGACCTGTAGTGTTAATTTCCTTTAAATATACAGGCCTCTTACCAGAATTTTATTCAGACTGTCTGATTCTATATACGTACTCTAAGGTTTTTTTTTTTTTTTACTAAAATATTTTTGTGAACTGTGACTGGTTCAGTTGATGTATTTTTGAGTCCCTTCAGTGCACATCTAATGCATATCTTCTCATGTCACTTGTCAGTAATTCTCTTGAGAGTAAGATTTTTCTCTCCCTGGTTATATTTTTTCAGAGAAAGGTAAAATTCCAAGTATGTTTGTTCCTTTCTTCTGTTAAGTATTTGTGCTATTTAATTCTGCACAATGTTTTTTGAGTTGCTGTCAGGTGCTTTCTGTAGAAAGAAGCACTAATGGGGGCCACGCCTTTTACGTTTTTCAAATTTGCTTAAGATGTTGGTGTGTGGGGATGTCACAAATAAATTTTGAAAGATGCTTTGAGCAAAGTGTCTGAACCTGTCTGGAAAGACATAATTGTGTCTTTCTGCTGTTTAGTGTTTTGGGAATCTCAGTGGAATCTGCTCCACCTGTGGGGGAAGAGAAGGAAGAAGACGTGGAAGAGGAGGAGGAGGAAAAGGAAGAAGATACTAGAGATGGTACTATCACACACTCCCTTGGTGCTGAAGGTAGCTTTATGCTTTTTCTGGATAGTAGATTGTTCTAAGTCCCTTTAACATAAGCATGTAGATATCTAAATTTTTCTTTATCGGTGGAGCACCTGGGTGGCTCAGTCAGTTGAACGTCTGCCTTCAGCTCAGGTCATGATCCCAGAGTCCCTGGATCAGAGCCCCACCTCGGACTCTCTGGTCTGTGGTGAGTCTGCTTCTCCCTTCCCTCTGCCCCTCCCCCTGCTCCTTCTTGCTCTCTCACTCTCTCTTAAATAAATTAGTAAAATCTTAAAAAAAAAAAAATTCTCTTTATGGGGTCTTAGATTTCTCATCATTAAATTGAGAATAGTCATTAAGAAATTTGCAGTTGTCTAAGATACTCCACCTAATTTGATGTTCAGGAATTTGATACTTATTGGATAGTCCCCATTCTGCATATTGACTCTTCATTTTGCATTTGTTTTTCAAGTATTTGGGGGATGTATGCTTTGCGTGTGGAAGTACAATCTGAATGGCTGTGTGTGGGTATGGTTTATGTATATTTTTAGAAAGTACACATAGACTACCTATATATTAGGTGCTTCTAAGGTTTTATAATATGTAATTTTTTGCTTCATTACATATTTTTCCTCTTCATTTTTAGTGCCTTTATTCTTTTTGTTTTCTGTTTTTTTAAAAGATTTTTTTTAAACTTTTTTTTTTTTTTTTTTTTTTTTTTTGTAAAGATTTCATTTATTTATTTGACAGAGACAGACACAATAAGAGAGGGAACATATGCAGGGGAGTGGGAGAGGGAGAAGCAGGGTTCCCGCTGAGCAGAGAGCCTTATGCAGGGCCTCTATCCCAGGACACTGGGATCATGACCTGAGCTGGAGGCAGTCGCTTAATGACTGAGCCACCCAGGCACCCCAAGATTTATTTATTTTAAAGAGAGAGAGAATGCGAGTGAGCGCAGGAGCTGGGGGAGGGGCAGAGGGAGAGAATCTCAAGCAGACTCCCAGCTGAGCATGGAGCCCCGCAGTGCTAGGCTCAATCTCATAACCCTGAAATCGTGTCCTAAAGCAAAATCAAGAAGTGGGATGCTTAACCCATTGAGCCACCCAGGTACCCCCCCACTTTGAGTTCCTTTATTCTTTTTTTTTTTTTTTGAGTTCCTTTATTCTTAATTTTATTTTGAAAAGCTTTGGGGCAAGGCTTTGGTGTGGAGGACTTAAAATTACTCCCCCCCCCCCTTTTTTTTTTTTGGCTAAGGAACAGCACCTTACACAATGCATAATATTGTGGGATGCTACCTAATTTCTTGGGATTTTGTTTCTAGATTCTGCCTCATCACAGTTGGGCTTTGGAGTTCTGGAGCTGTCTCAGAGCCAGGATGTTGACGAACATACTGTGCCATATGAAGTAGCTAAAGAGCCTCCACTGTCAGTAACCACCAACTCTACTTATACTAGGCTGTCTGATGTGGATGCTAATACTGGTATGAAACATGTTTTCTGGCATTTGGAATTGTGTATAAGCATTTTTCTCCTGAGCTAGAGCTAGTTGTTTTTTTCCTTGATACATGTTATAGTTTCTAAGTTAATATAATCTAAGTTAATATAGTAAGGTTGTCTGGCAAATACTTGTCAGTTGATGGCTTGCAGATTAAGTTTTTGTAAGTGGGTTACTGGTTATTTTCCTTTTTCGAAATGATGCCTGTATATATTTTGAAATTGGACTTCTCTTTTTATTAAAATCTTTGCCATTAAAAAAGCATTTGGGGGGGCACCTGGGTGGCTCAGTTGGTTAAGCAGCTGCCTTCGGCTCAGGTCATGATCCTGGAGTCCCAGGATCGAGTCCCACATTGGGCTCCCTGCTTGGCAGTGAGTCTGCTCTCCCTCTGAGCTCTCCACTCTCACACTCTGTCTCTCAAATAAATAAATAAATAAATGAATGAATGAATGAATGAATGAATGAATGAATGAATGAAAGAAAGAAAAGAAAGAAAGAAAGAAAGAAAGAAAGAAAGAAAAAGAAAGAAAGAAAGAAAGAAAGCAAGCAAGCAAGCAAGCAAGCAAGCAAGCATTTGGGACTGCTGCTAGTACCTTGAAAAATTAAATGTCCCCTTCCTGTCTTTTAAAATTTCAAGGGAGTAAGCATGAAGAACAGTCCGGTGAAGATACCCCCGCAGCAGAACAGCCCAGCAAGGGTGTCCCTGTGGCAGCACAGCTCAGTAAGGATGTGCATGTGGTTGAAGAGCAAAACCCACTGCCTGCAAGGTAAACCCTGCTCTTTCTAGAAAGTATTTTTGAGTTTCTGTTTTAGGGTCACACTTGCTTTACTTGGCTAGGTGGAAGCATATTTAGAAATTGTTGCCTTTTCTCCCCCTTATAATGTGCATATTTCTGGTCTGGTGGAAACACTGATTATTTACAAATTCTTGCTGTGTCCTCATCTCATCTTTAGGCATATTACAAAATCATTTTATTGCTGCTATAACTATAAGCATGACTCCTCTTTTTTTTTTTTTTTAAGATTTTCATTTTTAAGTAATCTCTACACCCAGCGCGTGGGCCTCGAATTCACAACCCCAAGATCAAAAGTCGCGTGCTCCACCAACTGAGCCAGCCAGGTGCCCTATAAGCACGACTCCTTAATCTTTGCTTGTTACTTCTCTCTGATCTTTGTCTACAGAGGCACTGCTTATGGGAGGACTTCTACCCTCTCTAGTGTTATGAGAGGTCACATGACTATTTGAAAATCTGTTCCTATATTGAGGAGCACCCAGATTGCTTTGGGTCCTCAGGTATCCTGTGTCTGAAAGTTTCTGGTATAGCTGTAAAGAGGTATCTTTTCCCAAGTCCTCTGGGCCCTAACTTGGTAGGAATTAGGCATATTTCTCTGCTCTGCCTGTGGTGATTGTTGTATCCTAAACTTCATTACCTCTGGTCAGCAGCTCAATATGGCAGAGGAAAAGTGGGATGTGTCCAGTTTAGGGGAGTTAGTGAATAAACATTCAGTATTGTTTGTAATCTCCTGCAGTAGAAAGGTTGAGGAATGGGGTCCTGAATAAAGCTGAATATCAAGAGAAGTTGTCTTTCCAATGCAAAATATTCAGCCTAACTTGGGCTGACTTTTTAGGCTTTTCTTAGGAAGTTGCTCTTGTAGCTAGTTATGCTATTGCTTTAGTATGTGAGTCTCCCAAGTCTCTGTAAAGGGGCCAGGATTGAGAGTCTTACACGTATGAGTAGTATTGGTATGAAGGATTCTTGGTTTGGGGCTTAGGTTGAGCAGATCAGATGGTGAAGGCCAGCAATAGATGGTGTGTGACAGTAGCACCGTGGATGATTCACATCCAAGCTCTTTTCTGTGGAAGGTCCTCATTAGAACTGGCATTGTTGTGGTCTGGATTAGAATCCTTCATACTTCCCTAGATAACAGTATATGTAACACAAATCCTTAAATCACTTACGAGAAATCTTGGCCAGCATGCTGCACAGCAGTGAGCAAAGTTGAAAAGAAATATTGGTGTGAGAAACAGGCTTTGAAATGGGCTGAGGATTTTATATTACAAAAAGTAGCTTAATTCACTTCCAGTTATTATTTATATAAACTGGAAGCACTGGAAATTTTGAAATTATTAAAGGAAAACACAAAACAGAAGAAGCTTGTTAATTCAGAGGTGAATGCATTTGAACATAGCAACTTTTTCTCCTGGTGATTTGAATTTCCTAGGTCAGAGGATATGCCTTCCAGTCCCAAAGTATCTCTTGCTGCTGTGGAAACAAATGAACGAGTAACTGCTCAAGAATTCTTGCAAGGTGGACTGAAGATTCAGAAGTCACCAGAGCCTGAGGTTTTGTCAACTCAGGAAGACTTGTTTGACCAGAGCAATAAAACAGGTACAAAGAGTAATTAGTTGCTGTAGCTCCTCTTCTCCAAAGATCTAAACTTTATTTCTGTTTGGAGGCTACATTTAAGTTAGAAGGCACTTTATAGGTATGTAGACTTGTTTGTAATGTGGAAGGAAAATGTGTTTCTACCTGATTAATGAGAAGGGCTTTTTGGGAATGGTTGCTGGTTAACATTTTAACATAGTTTTCTCTCTCTGTTGTAGATGGAAATAGGAATAATAATAATATAGTAAATTTAATATTGTGGACAGAGTAGCTATTTCTGTCATCATAGATCTTTAGAGCTTAACTATAATGATAATTAAGGGTAAGTTTTCATAATCACCTGGACAACAGTTTACCTTCTCATCTGTCAGAAATAGGAAGTTACAGCCTACCAGAAAGAACATAAAACTTAGAAGACTGGAATGGTGTTTGTTTCACATTGTGTTAATCTCCACCATTCCCCCATTCTGAGACCTGACAGAGCCAGAGAGCTTCAGTAACAGCCAGCAAAATATATGTTGGTTATAAGGAGGGAAGAAGAGAAGGTTATATTCCTTTACTCTGCTGTGAATATGTTCAAGACATTTAGAGGGTCACCAGAAAAACTTTTTTGGCCTCTCACTGAAGCTATTAGGTTGTATTTAAGAAATTCCCTTTATTTTATTTAATTTTATTTATTTTATTCTTTTAAAAGATTTTTTTTTTTATTTGAGAGAGAGTACGTATGTGCGTATGTGAGCTGGGGCCAGGATCGGGGGAGAGAGAGGGAGAGGGAGAAGCGGAGACCCTCCCCCGCCCTTTCCCCTCACTGAACAGGGAGACCAAGGTGGCCCCAATCCCAGGACCCTGGGATCATGACCCGATATCAAGGCACATGCTTAACTGACTGAGCCATCCAGCCAACCCAAGGAATTCCAGGTGCCCCCAAGGAATCCCCAAGGGATTAATGCAGCTGATATTCCCATCTGTTTCTGAGGAGAAGGGACTAACAGAAGATTCTTCATAGTATAAATCAGTGATGGCTGCTCATATATCCTTTTACTAATGCATTAGTATTTTCTGTCTCCTCTGAGGAGGTTCAGGCTCTAATCTTGAAAATTGCTGCATTTATATCATCAGGGTTCCCCCCACCCCCGCCAAGATTTTATTGATTTATTTGTTAGAGAGAGAGAGAGCGCGCGCGGGCGCGCTCGCGAGCACACACGTGAGCACAAGCAGGGGGAGTGGTTGGCAGGGGGAGAAGCAGGCTTGCTGCTGAGCAAGGATCCCAGTGTGGGGCTCAATCCCAGAACCCTGGGATCATGACCTGAGCCAAAGGCAGACATTTAACCGACTGAGCCACCCTGGCATCCCTGTATCATCAGGTGTTATGCTCATTGTTTTGACGTCTCCCTTCTGCATCATGGCATGAGCTTTACATCACCTTAGGCAGACCTTGGAATAAAAGGCTCACTTGCTGTTTTATAATAGAAGCTTCACAAGACAGAAGAGCAGCCAAGCAGAGGTATTAGGATTCTGCCTTTTTCCTCCAAGCTTTGGTCATGATAGAACTAAGAAGGGGCACCTGGGTGGCTCAGTTGGTTAAGCAAGTGCCTTCACCTCAGGTCATGATCCTAGAGTCCTGGGATCGAGCCCCACATTGGGCTCCCTGCTTAGCTGGGGAGTCTAATTCTGCCTCTCCCTCTGCCCATGCTCCTGTACTCTCCTGCTCACTCTTTCTCAAATAAATAAAATCTTCAAAACGAAACAAAACAAACACTAAGGAAACATTTTGTCAATTCTGTATTAAAGAAACCCATATTTTAGGGCCCCTGGGTAGCTCAGTGGGTTAAACATCTGCCTTCAGTTCAGGTCATGATCCTGGGGTCCTGGGATTAAGGCCTGCATTAGCTCTCTGCTCAGCACAGATACTGCTTGTCCCTCTTCTTCTACCCCTCCCCTCCACTTAAGCACATGCCTCTCTTTCTCTGTCTCTCTTTCAAATAAATGAGTAAAATCTTTAAAAAAAAAAAAAAAAAAAGAAAAGAAAAACCCGTAATTTAGCAGCGGGGGGCGTTGAATGGTCACTCAGAATTTATGTTAGCATCCATTTCATTGACTATACTACAATCAGAAAAGTTTCTGCCCTCTTGGAACATGGTTAGAAACATGAATATTACTCTTCTTGCCATAATTTAGCAGCAGGGGGGCATTGAATGGTCACTCAGAATTTGTGTTAGCATCCATTTCATTGACTATACTATAGTCAGAAAACAGTTTCTGCCCTCTTGGAACATGGTTAGAAACATGGATATTACTCTTCTTGCCGTACACAGTGGCTTCTTTCTTTTTCCCCTTCCCTTCCCTTTTCCCTTCCCTTCCTTCTTCCCTTCCCTCTTTCTTTCCTCCTTTCTTTAATACAACTCCGTGATGTCAATCTGAGAAGCAAATGCAACTAGAATTTCTCTCTCTCTCTCTCTCTTTTTTTGAAAAATAGCTTCTGATGGTTGCTCTACTCCTTCAAGGGAAGAAGGTGGATGTTCTCTGGCTTCCACACCTGCTACTACTCTGCATGTCCTGCAGCTGTCTGGTCAGAGGTCCCTTGCTCAGGAGAGTCTTTCCACGTAAGTAAGCCTAAAATAGCTCTGCTAAGGAAACATGTATCTGAGGGTCTTAGGCTAAGGTTGAAAGAGCTAAAATTGTCTATTAGTCCAGAATTCTTTTTAAAACTAAAAGGCAAACTCTGGGCTTTAGAATTTTTGGGTTAAAAATTTACTGGACCTATTGAAAGCAGGTAGCTCTTCTTTTCTGTTTTGAGATTTTATAGTAGTAGCCCAGAGGTTCCACTAGGAAGAAACTGCCCAGTTTATGTTCTCTTACACATCCAAAACGAGTACTCTGCTCCTCCATTTGACCAGCATTTCTTTCCATTTAGTAGCATAGGGGTGGAGAATAGGTTATACTAGAGTTGACAGTAGTTAGAGCTCTTTATTTATGGCAAAGAGGTTGCTTTTTTTTTTTTTTTTTTTTTTGTTAAGATTTTATTTATTTATTTGACACAGAGAGAGAGAGATCACAAGTAGGCAGAGAGAGAGGGGGAAGCAGGCTCCCTGCTGAGCAGAGAGCCGGATGCGGGGCTCAATTCCAGGACCCTGAGATCATGACCTGAGCCGAAGGCAGAGGCTTGACCCACTGAGCCACCCAGGCACCCCTGCTTTTTTTTTTTTAAACAAAAATGTGCATAATCTTTCTGATCTTTCTAATTAGGAAAAAATGGTGTTAATCCCAGTTCTGCAGATGAATTTATTTTTTAGCACTTTCTCTTCTTTGTAATCATGATGTTCTTTTGTCAGATTGTTTATTTCTCTTATAATCATATGGCTTTATCCTTACTCTTTTTTTCTTTTTTTCTTTTTTTTTCCATTCTAAGTTTGGATAGGTCTGGTATGAGAAATAGTTAAGTATTATTCATGGCTCTTCCGCCAACCTCTGGTAGCTGTTTGAGAGATTGCTAATAAGATTTGTCTGATTGACTGAGATATTTTTGCTGTTAAAGTAAAAAACAAATACAAAACTGTGGCTATAGTAAAAATAACCTGTGAATTCTCTCTTTATATAAAGGAATTCCTCAGATCTTGTTGCTCCTTCCCCTGATGCTTTCCGATCTACCCCTTTTATCGTTCCTAGCAGTCCCACAGAACAAGAAGGGAGAAAAGGTGAGCTCTCTTGATTTGTCTGTTGGTCTCAGATTAGAAGAGGAGGAACACTTCTGCCTTGCAAAATGTACTGTTTCTTTATTTGCTTGAACACTGTGACATTATTCAGTAGGGCTTGTATCTGACTCACCTTCAGAGATGTGGCCTAGTATAAAGTGCTTTTCTTAGTCCTCTGCTCTTCTAGCACTGCACTGATTCTTACACCAATTCTGTATTGTTGATTTAATTTTTAAAAAGATCTTTAAGGCAAAATGTTTATGTTTTTAAAGTTTAACTCAAAGTAGTATATTGTAGTAGTATATTAATGAAGAACTGGGTTTATTACTAATAGTCCAGTAGTTTGCAGCAGCATGTTGACATGCTTCTGGTGAAAGGGAACCAAAAATTATTTTGCTATTTATTTATTTATTTATTTTTAAAGATTTTATTTATTTATTTGACAGAGAGACACACAGCAAGAGAAGGAACACAAGCAGAGGGAGTGGGAGAGGGAGAAGCAGGCTTCCCGCTGAGCAGGGAGCCTGATGCAGGACTCGATCCCAGGACCCTGGGATCGTGACCGGAGCCGGAGGCAGATGCTTAACTGAACCACCCAGGCATCCCTCTTTTGCTCTTTAGAGGTTACTTTTGCTATCATCAAAGCAATTTTAGCCAGGGAGTGGCTAGGAGGTAGTGGTAGAAATTTTGACTTCATTCACATCGTCCTTCGTGGACCTAGTGATTTTATATTATTTTATTCACAAGAAAGAATTCCTTTTTACTTAATTTATCTCACTAAACCTCTTTTATTCTGTCCTAGTCTCATATCCAGTCACTCAAGATATATATATATATTTTTTTAAAGGATGTATGTATGTATGTATTTATTTATTTTAGAGTGTGAAATCATACATACACAGGGGAGGGAGAGAAGGAATCTGAAGCAGGCTCCCACCCAGTGCAGAGCCTGACATAGGTCTCAAATTTCATGACCCTGAGATCATGACCTAAGCCAAAATCAAGAGTCTGATGTTTATCTGAGACACCAAGGTGCCCCAGTCACTTAAGATATTTTTAAGTTCCTGCTACTTCTGCATGAAAACTTTTCTAATAAATTTCATGATTTTCTTTTTCATTCTTTCACTTACCAATAATGATGTAATAGTTAATATTTATTGAGCACTTAGTGTATGCCAGGCATTGTTTTGTGTACTTCTCTTTGGTTCTAGGTGCTTTTCTTTGTTTTTGTTTTGTTTTGTTTTTTCATTTTTCATTGAACCCTCACAACAATCCTGAAAAGTAGGTGCTACTTTTATCTCCATTTTACAGATGAAGAAATTAGTCATGAGAGAATTCACAACTAATAAGTCATAGAGGCAGGATTTAACTCAGGCAGCTGCTTCCAGGGCCAGTGGTCTTATCTGTTGTTTACATGCCTTCTATAATACCCTGCTGTCTCTACTGTCAAGTGATGTAAATATAGAAATATGTTTAACTGTTTTTCAGGTGCAGTTTACCCATGACAAAATTTAATCTTTCTTTTGCCACTAAGTTTGTGTCTGGCTATTTGTCTTGAAATCAGTTGTAGGTATCCAAATGGACTAGTACAACTTTAAGCATAACATGATTAATGATATCTTTAGTAAAAAATAAAAGTAATCCATTCTACAAAAAAATTCCAACACAAGATAAGTTTGATTTATACTTAAAACCATTTCTTCTACTCATAGTGTGAACATTGAAGATACATAAAAGTTACATTAAAAATACTTTCTCCCTGGGTGCCTGGGTGGCTCAGTGGTTTAAAGCCTCTGCCTTCAGCTCAGGTCATTATCTTAGGGTCCTGGGATTGAGTCCCGCATCGGGCTCTCTGCTCAGCGGGGAGCCTGCTTCCTCCTCTCTCTGCCTGCCTCTCTGCCTACTTGTGATCTGTCTCTGTCAAAGAAATAAATAAAATTAAAAAAAAAATACTTTCTCCCTAACTGTAAAATAGTTAATACGCACTGTGGAAAGTTTGGAAAGCATATAGGAAAGTAATGAGAAAATAAAAATCGTGTGGATATCGCAGTCCAGCTACAGTTAATATTAGGATATATTTACTTTCAGAATGTTTTCTATGCATAAAGAAGTATTTTACACACTTGGGAATATGTTAAGTATATGATGCAGTGTTCTTTTTTTTATGTAACATACTCTATTTTCTCCTGTCAAATGTATTTTAGAGTTAATGTATTTGCTTAATATGTGCCTCTTTGTGTGTCTATATTTGCATGCTTCCTTCTTTTTCTTTCTTTCTAAAATTATGAGCCTAAAGCCTTATTTATTTATTTATTTGACAGAGAGAGAGAGAGAGAGAGAGAGAGAACGAACAAGTAGGCAGAGAGGCAGGCAGAGAGGGAGGGGGAAGCAGGCTCCCAGGGAGCCTGATGCAGGGCCAGATCCCAGGATCCTGAGATCATGACCTGAACCGAAGGCAGCAGCTTAACCCACTGAGCCACCCAGGTGCCCCCTTAAAGCCTTTTTTATATGTGGTGCTTTGAATAGTGGGTCTTTAATAAGTGCTTTGTCATGGTGACAGATCAAAAGTTGTTATGAAAATACTTACCACAGCTGAAGTAGCATGCTAAAGACTGGTAGCACCAGATTGCAACCTAGCATTAGACTGGGATGTGAGGTTGAAGTCAAGCAAAGCAACAGGGGTAGGTATTGAAGTGAGGCATAGCCAGTACCGTGAGTGTACATTGCAGTGAAAAACCTAGTGGCATAGATAGTTTGTGAGAGTGGTCTAGAGGGAAGCCTGTTGGGGTCAGGTTGTAAAAAGGGGGGAAAGAGTTGTTGAATAGCTATTGGGTAGCTACCCAGCTAGCTAGGTGGGTTCTGAGGGAGAGCCTGTTACCCTGCAGGTGGGTAGTATATTGCGGGAACACAGTGGGGAGGTGATGGTGGGTGTGTGGGTGGGTGTGCATGTGCGCACACCAACGTGTGTGCTTTCCCCCTGGGCAATTTGTCTCCTGATTAGTGGCTTGGTAACTTCGTTCTTTGATAAATCACTGCCGATGGGCATTGTTAGATTTTTTTTCTTCTGTATTTGTCCTTGCATTCATCTCTCTGTGGTTAGCAGTTGTTAAGGCAAATGTAATGAGTTCATAAATAAGTAGATATTGGAGTGGTGACAAGTTCTGCTTTTCAAGGCCTGTGGCAGAATATACGATGGTTAATTAGAGGACATTAATCTGGATGTTCCTATGCCAAATATGAAAAACTGAGTTATAGTAGGGAAAGGGGTTCAGAGGAGCCGAGTTTATGTTTCATGTGGACGAGTGGATATCCCCAGATGAACCCCATTTTCATCTCTATCTCAGAATTTTGGAAGTGTGGACCTTCCTCCTCCCACAGAAAGAAAGAATTGCTAGATTTCTGTGATTCAATGTACTGTTTATCTATTTGCTTTTCTGAAAATTAAATCACAATTTTTTTAGGAATGGAAATTTCTGTAACATAATTGTTACTAGTGGTACTTTGAACATGAGTGATAACTGATTTGTTTTTCCTGTTTTAAACCAGATGAGCCAATGGACATGTCAGTGTTATCGGAAGGAAAAAGAGAGTCTTTTGAGAAGAAACTCCAGGATGATGAACCAGTGGAGACAGAAAATCCCCCTCTCCCACATAAGTCCACTGTATCACCACAGGCCTCAACACCAGTATCTCAGAGCACACCAGTCTTTACTCCTGGGTCACTTCCTATCCCATCACAGCCCGAGTTTTCTCATGTGAGTATTATAGAAAGAGTGTTTTCCTCCTAATGTTGTTGTTGTTGTTGTTGTTGTTTTTTAAACCATCTTTGAGGTATAATTTATAAATCATAAAATTCACCTATTTTAAATATATAATTTAGTGATATTTAATACATTTACAGAGTTGTGCAGCTGTCATCACAGTCTAGTTTTAGAACACTTCCAGAGTCACTTATGTTTAAATTTTGTATTATGTCTTGAGCTTTTTGAAAGTGTTCGTGCAAATTGGAGGGGATGTTAATCATAATTTGACTGTAACACAACTACTATCATTTTTGTCTTTCCACATGCCTACTTTTTTTTTTTTTTTAAGATTTTATTTATTTATTTGACAGACAGATCACAAGTAGTCAGAGAGGCAGGCAGAGAGAGAGGAGGAAGCAGGCTCCCTGCCGAGCAGAGAGCCCCACATGGGGCTCGATCCCAGGACCCCGAGATCATGACCTGAGCCAAAGGCAGAGGCTTAACCCACTGAGCCACCCAGGCGCCCCACCTACTTTTTTTTTTTAAATGAAGTTGCTTATAGTGAACATACAGCTTTAATCTTTTTCCAGGTAACATTGCATCATAATGATTTTTCAGTGTTACACAGTCTTCATAGTATCTTTTCCTTTTCCTCCTCCTCCTTTTTTTTTTTTTTTTTTTTTTAAAGATTTATTTATGAGAGAGAGAGAGTGCATGCATGGGGAAAGTGAGAGGGAGAGAAGCAGGGTCCAACTCGGTGCTCTATCTCAAAACCATGAGATAGTGACCTGAGCCAAATCAAGAGTTGGATGGATGCTTAACTGACTGAGCCACCCAGGCACCCCCATACTACCTTTTCAAAACTTGTATAGTATTTCTCTGAGTGGATGTACCATAAGCTAATTAAACACTCCTGGACAGAGGGTATTAGGATGATTTTAAGTTTTCAAATGAGAAGTTTTCTTCTAAAAGCAAGGGAAAACTAACATCTTTTCTGTGTAATTTTAAGTTTAAGTATTAAAATAATAGAGTGCAGGTTTTATTCATAGTAAATTGAAAGTCCTTAACTAAATCTAAGTGAGTATATTATATTTTCAGTCTAAATGCCTCTTCTTATAAGACTGTAATCGGGGGGATTATTTTAGTGTTACTAGGAGAACTTCTTTCATGCCTTTCAATTTGTGGGTATTGTACGAAAGTTTATATTTAAAAAGGAACAGTAGTGAAATATACTATAAATTCAGTATAGAGATAGTAGGAAGAAAAGTTTTAAAATTTCGGAGCACATCGGTCGCTCAGTTGGTTTTCTGCCTTTGGTTTAGGTCGTGATCCCAGGGCTCTGGGGTCTGGCCCAGCTTCACTTCCTGCTCACCAGGGAATCTGCTTCTCTCTCTCCCTCTGTGCTTTCTGTGCTCTCTTTCTTTTCTCTTTCACTCACTCTCTCTTTCAAATAAATAAAATCTTAAAAAAAAAAAGTTTAATTGCTTTCTGCAGTTTTTAAAACTTGTGTGTTTTGTTGGAAATTCCTTTTTATGCCAATCATTAGAAGTGACTTGGTGGGGTGGTTCAGAATGATGCTGGAGTCAGAACTTCCTAGACTTAGTTCTGGCTCTGCCATTACTGCCATTGTGACCAGTTGGAACTGAGTCTCAGTTTCCTCATCAAATCAAATTGGGATATGGATACTACCTACCTCAAGGGTAGTTGTGAAGGTTACATGGGTTAATATATATCAAGTGCCTAGATTAGTGCCTTGCATGATCCAGAAGGGTTAGCTTTGCCAGCAGTGAAAGAGTGAAGACATGGCTACCTAGAGGTGAGGTCAGTGTGCATACACTGTACATCTTTTGGTTTTTTGTTTTTCTGTGAAAGTTGTATGTGGATATATATATATATAGTTGTAAAGAATCATCAGAATTTAGGGATGAGCTATAAGCACTGACCAAGAGCACTGAGAAGAATTTTCTAAAAAAGGTAGCTGATGTGAAAGAGACCAGTTACAGATGTTTATCAGTGATCAAACATGACTTACATGGAAATGTGTATCTTTGCAAAAAGGTATCCCTACCAGAAGAAGTGAAGCCTGGCCACAAAGAGATAACTGACTTTTTGAAGAACAAGGCACTGTTGAAGGAATTGCTTCACCTTCAGCATTTACTAAACACCTCCAGAGCATTTATAAAACCAGCAATAAAAATTTGAGTCAAATAATGATGTTGAACATAGTTCAAAGGTCCTTTGAACCTAAGATGACTTAGATTTCTTTGGATTTATATTTTGAGATGTCTCAGTCAGTACAGTGGTCCAAGTCTCCAAAAAAAAAAAAAAACAAACAAATAAAAAAAGTACCTTTACAAATCTTTCAAGAATACCTTAACAGTTTTTATGTTAAGGCTCTGTTTTTACTTAATAAACCTTATAAAAGCCAAAAAAGGAGTCAGATGGTTAAAACAAGTTCTCTCTTCACCCCCACCCAGAGACAACCACTTTCAGTTCCTTCAGCTTTTTCTCCATAACTCTGTATATCATGATTATATTTTTATGCACTTTCTATTTTTAATTTTTTTAAAAGATTTTATTTGTCAGATTGAGAGAGAGCATGAGCATAAGCAGGGGTAGCTGCAGGCAGAGGGAGAAGCAGAAAGCCCAAAGATGTAGGACTTGATCCTTGGATGACTAGGTCCTTGGGATCACGACCTGAGCCAGAGGCAGATGCTTAACCCACTGAGCCATGCAGACATCCTTCATGGATTCTTGAAAAAAAATTTTAGGGATGCCTGGGTGGCTCAGTTGTTTAAATGTCTGACTTGATTTTGACTCCGGTCATGATCTCATAGTTACAAGATTGAACCCGGTGTCGGGCTTCACACCCAGCTGGAGATTCTGTCCCTTTCCCTCTGCTCCTCCCTGGCTCCCCACAAAAAATTTTTTAGCTATTTCCCCATCTTCTCAGTATAGTTACATCATAATTTTGTTTAAATCATTATTGAATTTACATATTATGAATGTTGTTATAAACACTATTCAAAGCAGAATCTGTGGAATATTATTTTTCATGTTTGCATAATTTCTTATTTTCTCTGGAGTTGATAATATAGTTTTTTTATTTCTTTAGTTTTCTACAAATTTCTCACTTCATCAACCGTAGGCTCTCCACCAATTGTCAAAATCTCCTTTCAAGATGTTTGAGGGTCTCAAACTTCATCTCTTTGGAGAAACCTCTTTTGGAGACTCCTGATTTCTGATCTTTTCTTTTCTTTCTTTCTTTCTTTTTTTTTTTTTTTTTAAACATTTTATTTATTTATTTGACAGAGATAGACACAGCTAGAAAGGGAACACAAGCAGGGGAAGTGGGAGAGGCAGAAGCAGGCTTCCTGCTGAGCAGGGAGACTGATGCAGGGCTTGATCCTAGGACCCTGGTATCATGACCTGAGCTAAAGGCAGATGCTTAATGACTGAGCCACCCAGGTGCCCCATTTAATCTTGAAAAAAAAAAAAAAAATTTTTTTTTTTTTAAGATTTTATTTATTTAAGAGAGAGAGGGAGAGAGAGAAGCAGACTTCCTATAGGGCAGGGAGCCTGATATGGGGCTGGTTCCCAGGACCCTGAGATCATGACCTGAGCTAGCGGCAGATGCTTAACTGACTGAGGCACTCAGGCACCCCCCCCTCCTGATTTCTAATCTTTCCTGTTTTCTTCTATGCCTGGTGTGTTAATTCACCTCCTTTTCACCACAGTCCTTGAAGGTTGTCTTTATGTGTCTTTGTGTTGGATTCTTTTTGGGTTCCATGTCTTGCTTGGTTTACTCTCTCATTTTGGTAGAGGACATTGTTTAGTAGCATACTCTCTATCTCATTTTTTTTTTAAAAGATTTTATTTATTTATTAGAGAGCACATAAGCAGACTTCCCTCTGAGTGGGGAGCCTGATGTGAGGCTTGATCCCAGGACCCTGATCATGAACTGAGCTGAAGTCAGACGCTTAACTGACTGAGCCACCGAGGTGCCCCTCTACTTTCATTGTTGATTCATAGTTTGTAGAAGTATAGAATCCTAGGTTGGAAATAACTCCTTTTAATTTTTGAAGGCATTGTTCCACTGTCTTCAAACTTGCAGTGTTGTTGTTGAGTAGTGTGCAGCCAGTCGGATTTTGATTTTTAATATGTAAGCTGTTTTTCTCCTTAATGAAATCTTGTAGGACTTACTCTTTTTGTCTCTAGTGTTCTGAAATTTCCAATTCCACAGCACAGGTTTATTTTCATTGTACTGGGTAGTTGTTAAACCCTCTTAATCTAGAAATTTGGGTCCCTTCAGTTCAGGGAGATTTGTTTAATTTCTTCCCCTTTGTCATTTCTTTCTTTCTTTTTTTTTTTAAAAGATTTTATTTATTTATTTGACAGAGATCACAAGTAGGCAGAGAGGCGGTGGGGGCGGGGTGGTGGTGGTGGTGGGAGGAAGCAGGCTCCCCACTGAGCAGAGAGCTGGATATGAGACTGGATCCCAGGATGCTGAGATCATGACCTGAGCTGAAGACAGAGGCTTAACCCATTGAGCCACCCAGGTGCCCACCTTTGTCACTCTTCTTAAAATTTTTTCTTTTACTAGAATACCTGTTTTTGGGATTTTGAAACTCCTATAATAGTCCTGTAATTTTCTTACTTTGTCTTGTACTTTACATTTCTGTCTTTACAAAAAAAATTGTTTTTTGTTTTTTTTTTTTTTTAAGATTTTATTTATTTGACAGAGAGCAGAGGAGGGGCAAAGGAAGAGGGAGAAGCAGACTTCCTGCTGAGCAGGGAGCCCTGTGCAGGCCTCAATCCCAGGACCCAGAGATTAATGCCTGAGCTGAAGTCAGACGCTTAACCAACTGAGCCACCCAGTCGCCCCCCACCATTTTTTAAAGTGTATAATCCAATGACTTTTAGTATAGTTACAGAATTGTGCAGTTAGTCTCCACAATCTAATTTTAGAACATTTTCATCTCTCCCCCTCCCTCTAAAAGACCCCATGCCCGTTAGCAGTCCCTCCATTTCCCCTATCCCCAGCCCTAGCCAACTGCTAATCTACTCCATGTCTCTGTAGATTTGTCTGTTCTGGATTATTTCATAAGTAGAATTATGCAATATGTAGTCTTTTGTTTTCTTTAAATTAGCATGTTTTCATGGTTCATTCATGATGTGGCATGTATCAGAACTCCATTCCCCCCTTTTTTTTTCTTCATTCCTTTTTATTCTGAATAGTGCTACCAGATTCTATGTATATAACACATTTTATTCATTCATCAGTTGATAGACATTTGGGTAGCTTCCCATTTTTGCTTATTGTGAATATGCTACTGTGTACATTCATGGACAAGATTTTGTGTGCACTTATGTTTTTATTTCTCTTGTATATGCCTAGGAGTGCAGTTGCTGGGTTCAATCTTCTTTAGACCTGAGTTATTAATTTCTTCTTCTGGGTTTTTAATTTAGAAACTGTTTTTTTCTCTGAATGTTCTTTTTGTTAAAAAAAAAAATAGCACGTTGTCTTGTTTTATGGGTATACTATCTTATCTGCCTCAGGATATTATTAATAGTTTTTTGAGAAATTTTCTCTTTACTGCAATAGTCGCTATTTCTTCAAAGAGATTTTAGTTAGTTTTGATGTTTGACTTTAAAATTAAAGGGTTTCCTCAAGTGTCTGATAATCCTTGATTATCTGCTTTGAAAGTATAATACCAGAACACTGATTATAAGTTCTGAACTGGTGGTTGATACTTATTTCTGGGATTCACTGTAAAGTGGTCTGCTGGGCAATTTTGATGAGCCCCTTGTATCAGTATCTTGATTTGTTTCAGCATGGTCAGTTTCCCCAGAAAAATGCCTAATCTCTTGTCTGTCATTGTTCTAGAAGTCTGTTGATGGAAGAGGGCTGGAGGTGTTGGAAGGCAGGTGCAGGTTCCATTCAGTATGTGAATTTTCACTTCATCTCTCTGTATTTGAGAGTTGAACAACAACTTCTTCTTCTTCTTCTCCTTCTTCTTCTTTTAAAGTTTGTATTTTATTTTATTTTTAGTAACCTCTGCACCTAACATGGGACTTGAACTCACTACCCCAGAGATCAAAAGTCACATGTTCTTCCACCTAAGCCAGCCAGGCGCCCCTGAACTGCTTCTTAAATAGCTTTCCAACCAGTCCTGCTGTTTTTAGCTCCACCCTCACCACCACTTCCAGAGTCACCTGGTGCTGCTGCCAAGTCCTGAATCTTTTTTTGGACATGGTGGTTCTGTGGTGTAATTTGGGTTTCTTGGCTTTCTCCACTGCTGGCTTAGAATTCAGCTTTCACTAGTCTGTGAAATAGATGATGACTCTTCCAAAATTTTGTTGCAGTTATCATTTCTTCTGTTCTTTTTCTTGAAAATACATGTTTTAAAAAAAATTTACTGGGGGGCCTGGGTCACTCAGTTGGTTGGGCATCTGCTTTCGGCTCAAGTCAGGATCCCAAGGTTCTGGGATCCAGTAACTTGTCTGGCTCCATGCTCAGTGGAGAGTCATCTTCTCCCTCTCCTTCTCCCTCTGCTGCTTGTGCTCTCTCACTTGCTCACTCTGCTCTCAATTGAATAAATAAAAAATTTTTAAAAAAAAGTTTACTGTTTCTGGGGCGCCTGGGTGGCTCAGTGGGTTAAAGCCTCTGCCTTCGGCTCAGGTCGTGATCCCAGGGTCCTGGGATTGAGCCCTGCATCGGGCTCTCTGCTCGGCAGGAAGCCTGCTTCCCCCTCTCTCTGCCTGCCTCTCTGCCTACTTGTGATCTCTCTCTGTCAAATAAATAAATAAAATCTTAAAAAAAAAAAAGTTTACTATTTCTTAGTGGGGTTTTGGAAAAGAGTTAAGGTAAATGTGTGTATTAAATCCACCATTTTGATTTTTTGTCCTTATTTATTAAACTTACTACATTTTATTCTTAATGGCTAACCTTTGCACATCTGTTATTCTATACCTTGATTCCTGGAGTCCAAGTCAACCTAATTATGATGTTGTAAGATCTAAATACTTATGAGATAAATACTGATCAAAAGATAATTAGGATAAAGGTAATTTTGTGTATTTTTTTCTTTCTTTATATATTTGTTAATTGCATCGCCTCTTTGACCCTTCACAAGGGTGTAAAGATTTTATTTATTTATTTGAGAGAGCACAAGCAGGGGGAGCAGCAAGCAAAGGCAGAGTGAGAAGCGGGCTTCTCACTGAGCAGGAAGACTGATGTGGGAAAGGATTGGTAAAATATGGTTTGATACGACACTTTTTTCATATCTGATATACATGTTAATTCGGGGTTGACAGATTACAGATGACTATGAATAGCTCTTAAGCTCTATATATGTGAGACCAGTTTTTGACTGGTTGGGTTCTATGGATTTAGGTCTGTACTGAATCTAGACTTAAAGATGGACTCATACTGAGCGTAGACCTGACAGTTCTCCATCACTCTTTGTTCGGAGCACTGGGGAGTTTCTGTTCACTTAGCTCAGTTATTCTGACCAGGCCTCCAGGGAGTCTCAGCACTGTGGATTATTATGGGCCAAACACTCTTGAGGCTAGATCCAGGCAGTCCTTAGAAATAGAGTTTGTTGATAGGCTGGTTAGCCCATGACTAAAGTTCCACTATATTAAGCAAAAATCCTGTAAAAAAATCACACCAGTATTTATTCTAATAATGCTTATAAGGTATTCATAATTGGGGGGGGGCAACTGTTTAATGGATATATGGTTTCCTTTTGGGGTGATGAAAATTTTTTGAACTAGAGGTGGTGGTGGTTGCACTGCCTTGTAAGTGTTCACTTTGAAGTGGTTAGTTTTCTGTTATGTAAATTTCACTTAAAAGATATTTGCAGTTTAATAACAGTGTCTTATATGTAAGCATTTGTAAAATGACTTTTTGCAGTAGGGAAAATTACATATTTGTTGTAGAGGATGTCTAATATATGGATAAATGAAAGTTAAGATCATAATTATATTGGGGCACCTGAGTGACTCAGTCTGTTAAATGTCTGCCTTTGGCTCAGGTCATGATCTCAGGGTTCTGGGATTGAGTCCCACATCAGGCTTCCTGCTCTGTGAGGAGACCGATTCTCCCTCTCCCTTTGCTTGCTGCTCCCCTTGCTTGTGCTCTCTCTCTCAAATAGATAAATAAAATCTTAAAAAAAAATCAATTACTCTATATCAGAAGTAACTACGTTTAACCTTTTTTTTTTAAATAAATTTTTTTTTTTTTTAATTTTGTTTATTTACTTGACAGACAGAGATCATAAGTAGGCAAGAGAGGCAGACAGGGAGCCCGATGCGGGGCCCCATCCCAGGACCCCAGGATCATGACCTGAGCTGAAAGCAGAGGCTTTAACCCACTGAGCCACCCAGGAGCCCCACGTTTAACCTTTTTATGTATATATTTATTAATTTAAGAATACATGAAATTAAACATGTATAAAAAGAGTATAGTAAAATACATATTCATGTACTTTTTTTTCCTCCACTGAAATAGAGACTTTCTATTTGGTGCATAGCCTGAATGTTTTTCTCTTTTAATGTTCATAAAAGTAACTTTCTTTTTAAAGATTTTGTTTACTTGTTTGACAGAGAGAAAGACAGAGAGGGAACATAAGCAGGGGGAGTGGGAGAGGGAGAAGTAGGTTCCCTGCTGAGTGGGGAGCCCAACGCAGACCCCACGGATCATTGAAATACTTTGTGTCACAAGTTTTACATGAATCTCTTTTTTGGGGCACCTGGCTGGCTCAGTCAGAGGAATATGTGATTCTTGATCTCAGGGTTTTGAGTTTGAGCCCACATTGGTTGTAGAGATTAGTTAAAAAAAAATAAAATAAAATCTTTAAATGAATCTATTAGACATTTAAGGTGTTTTATATTGTTTTCTATTTTAAATAAGAAATTTGGGGCGCCTGGGTGGCTCAATTGGTTGAACAACTGCCTTTAGCTCAGGTCATGATCAAGAGTCCTGAGATAGAGTCCCACATTGGGCTCCCTGCTCAGCAGAGGGTCTGCTTCTCCCTCTGTCTGTCCCCCTCTCATGCTCGTTCTCTCTTTCTCTTTCTCTCTCTCTCTCTCAAATAAATAAATAAAATCTTTAAAAAAAAATAATAAATTTGCATTGAACAGTATTGTAGCTTAAGTCCCAGTTCCATTAAATCATTTCCCCGAAATGGAATTATTGAGTGAAGGGGTATATGAAGTTTCAGGACTGTTGTTTATTGTCGTAATGGCACTTAGAAACACTGAACCAGTTTTTACTCAGTCATACTCGAGAGTCTCAAATTAATGACTTTTATCACCTGAGAGGGTAAACCATAACCCCAGACGTTGAAATGTAAGTGGTTATGGAATATATGGAATGTTTGGCATCCTGTTTTGATTTTCTCTTTCCGTTAAAAATCATAGGCAATTAATGCCTTACCAGCTATGTCTAGAGTTATATAGCATTTATGTCAGGCAAAATAACACACTAAATGTAAGTTCTTACATAAAAACATGTCTAAGCTTTGAGTTATTTTCTCTTTTTTTTATATTAAGATATTATTTAAAATAAAATGCCATTTTAAGTGGATAGTTTGATGAATTTTGGTAGTTGTGTACAAATGTATAACTGCTACCATCAATGTGTAGAAAAGTTTCCTCACCCTCAGAAGTATCTTCGTAATCTTTACAGTTAATTCCTCCTCCCCATCCTCCTGATCTCTTCAACTTCAGGCAACCACTCCTCTGCCTTCTGTCACTGTAGTGTTTTTCTTTTTTGAGAATTTCACATAATTGGAATCGTAAAGTGTATATGGTCTTTTGTGTTTTAAAGATTTTATTTATTTATTTGATAGAGAGAGAGATAGCCAGAGAGGGAACATAAACAGGGGGAGTGGGAGACGGAGAAGCAGGCTTCCCGCCAAGCAGGGAGCCCCATGCAGGGCTTGATCCGAGGACCCTGGGATGATCCTGAGCTGAAGGCAGACACTTAACCACTGAGCCACCCAGGCGCCCCTGTGTTTTAATTCTTAGCTTAGCATATTTTTGAGGTTCAGTCGTATTACATGTATTAGCATTTTATTCCTTTACGTTGTTGAATAGTATTCCGTAATATAGATATCCAGTATTTGTTTATTCGCCAGTTGACAGATACTTGAGTTGCTTCCAGTTTTGAACTATTATGAATAATACTGCTATACACATTTGCATACACATTCTAGGATGGGCATTGGATTTTATTTCTTTTGGGTAAATACTTAAAAATGGAATTTCTGGGTCATATGGTAATGTATGTTTTACTTTGTAAGATACTGTCCTGCTCGTCTCCATTTTGCCTTCCCACCAGCAGTGTATGAGAGTTGCACTTGTTCACATCTCACCCACGGGATGTAGTCTTTTTAACTTCAGCTAGCCTTGTTGGTATATAGTGGTGTCTGTTGACCGATGATACTATAAGCTTTGGATTAACATCTGTTTTATGAATGCTAGCCTGTTTTGAAACAGTACAAAGTAAAATAAGTGTATATTCCCACATTGTAAGAACTGAAGTGGGCTGTGTAAGCATTTGTTTGAATAATTACTATAAAATTGAAGGCCCACCAAACATATGAAATGATTTTAGTAGCTTGGTGATGTACAGTTAAATTTAAGTGTCTTCCTACCCTTAGAAGGATAAGGTAATACTTCATTGTTTTTGTTTATATTATGCTGATTCTAGGTTAGTGGTTCACAAGAAAAGGATTAAACAGTGACTTGTATTGTTGAAAAGACTGGTGATTTATGAGCTTTGTATTTCTGAGATTATGGCCCTAGAGTTCTATAATTCTTGAACAATTGATTGAGAAATTTTAGATGAATTCAGAGATTAGATATAAAAGAAATATTATGAACAAATGATTTATTTCTTTTTGTTCCTCAGGACATTTTCATTCCCTCTCCAAGTTTGGAAGAACGATCAAGTGATGGGAAGAAAGGTGGAGATTTGCATAGTTCATCTTTGACTGTTGAGTGTTCTAAAACTTCAGAGATTGAACCAAAGAATACCACTGAGGATCTTGGGCTATCTTTGACAGGGGATTCTTGTAAGTTGATGCTTTCTACAAGTGAGTATAGTCAGTCCCCAAAGATGGAGAGCTTGAGTTCTCACAGGATTGATGAAGATGGAGAAAACACACAGATTGAGGATACTGAACCCATGTCTCCAGTTCTCAATTCTAAACTTGCTCCTGCTGAAAATGATAATATCCTGATGAATCCAGCACAAGATGGCCAAGTAGAACTGAATCAGAATGATAAAACAAAAGAGGATGACACAGAAACCAGGGACGACATTAGTATTTTAGCCTCTGGCTGCAAAGGCAGAGAAGAGACTGTAGCAGAGGATGTTTGTATTGATCTTACTTGTGATTCGGGGAGTCAGGCAGTTCCTTCTCCAGCTACTCGATCTGAGGCACTCTCTAGTGTGTTAGATCAGGAGGAAGCTATGGAAATTAAAGAACATCATCCAGAGGAGGGGTCTTCAGGGTCTGAGGTTGAAGAAATCCCTGAGACTCCTTGTGAGAGTCAAGGAGAGGAGCCCAAAGAAGAAAATATGGAGAGTGTCCCATTGCACCTTTCTTTGACTGAAACTCAGTCCCAGGCATTCTGTCTTCCAAAAGAAATCCCAAAACAAGAATGCCAGGAAGCTATGGAAGTTGAAACCGGTGTGATTAGTATCGATTCCCCCCAAAAGATTCCAGTACTTGACCAGGAATTGGAACATAAGGATCAGGAAGCGTGGGAAGAAGCTACTTCAGAGGATTCAAGTGTTGTCATTGTAGATGTGAAGGAGCCATCTCCCAGAGTTGATGTTTCTTCTGAACCTTTAGAGGGAGTGGAGAAATGCTCAGATTCCCAGTCGTGGGAGGATGATGCTCCAGAAATAGAACCATGTGCTGAGAATAGAGCTGATGCCCAGGAAGGAAAGAGTGCAGAATATGAAGGAGATCTGAAATCAGTGACTGCAGAAAAGGAACCTGTAGAAGTACATTCTCCACAACCTCCCTTGACTTTAGAGAGAGCAGGTGATGCTCTGGGACCTGACCTAGAGATGCAGGAGGCAGAACCTCCAGAGAAAACTGATAACGCATTAACAAAAGACTCAAAAATAGCTAATGCAAAGCAGCTGGGCTCAAGTGTAGACGCCCCGGAACCGGAGAAGGGCTCTGCCCATGCTTCGCAAAGCTTCTGTGAAAGCTCTAGTGGTGAGTGTGTTTAGAAATTGTTGTGTGTTTCCAACCAAATTGTGACTTGGAATGGAAGGTAGGAGGGAACTGTGCTTATATCAGGGCAGAAAGTTTTCTTGGAGTTATGGTTATGAATAGCCAATAATAGTTGTATGTCAGCATTGTAACTCAGGAATAATCAACATGAATTTTCTAAGTATTTGGAAATTGTATCAGTCTTGTTTTCTACTTAGGTCCCAACCATTTTTTTTTTAAATTTTTATTTATTTATTTGACAGAGATCACAGTAGACAGAGAGTCAGGAAGAGAGAGAGAGAGAGAGGGAAGCAGGCTCCCCGCTGAGCAGAGAGCCCGATGCGGGACTCAATCCCAGGACCCCGAGATCATGACCTGAGCCGAAGGCAGCAGCTTAACCCACTGAGCCACCCAGGCGCCCCCAACCATTTTTTATATTTTTGTATTTTGACAGTTTCCTTGAAATACAAGGATTTTTTTTTTATTACCCTACATAGTAAAATATTTAGAACTCTGTTAATGAGTGTACTGTTACTGTTTTTTTCCTCTTTATGGGCAAAAGTTATAAATTTGGTTCAACACATATATATCTTAAATGTTAAACTGGAAAAGGTATTAGTTTGTGTTCTTTACCTACTTTATCTAAGATCAGAATGAGAATATAGATTACTTTCTTTTTTTAAGATTTTATTTTATTTATTTAACAGAGAGAGAGAGCACAAGTAAGCAGAGGGGCAGGCAGAGGGAGAGGGAGAAGACGACTCCGCGCTAAGCAGCGAGCCCCATGCACGGCTTGATCCCAGAACCCTGGGATCATTACCTGAGCCAGAGGCAGCCGCTTAACCGTAATGAGCCACCCAGGTGCCCCACAGATTACTTTCTGAAATATTTGTGGAATATTCTATATGACATTAGCTGAAAAGAATCCCAACTTTCTAAATGCCAAGAGTTCGTATAATTTAAAAACAAAGTTTTTAAACTATGAGTTTAAAAAGCTATTGAGTTCGTATAATTTAAAAACAAAGCAAACTCCAAAAATAAAAAAAATAAAAACAAGACACCAAGTTAAGAAAACAAGCCTCTAGGGATATGAAAATGCAGTATTTGGGCATCATAGCTATTAGTATGGGTGATCGGACTTTCTGGTGGCTTATACTTGTCTAGGTGTGATTATTAGTAGTACTTTTTTTTTTTTGGTACCTTTCAGAATTGCCCCTGTTTGTTAGGAGTTAGGTTTTGTAATCAGGATTCCTCCCCCCCCCCCCCCCCCCGCCCCTTTTCAGAACAAGAAAATGTAGCTGACAAAGAAGTTAGGAGTTATGGGTTCAGTCTTTTCTTTCTAAAGTCAGGACTAGTTAATGATTAAGGTGGGATTAGAACCTACGTCTCCTGATTCTGAAGTCTCTGCTTTTTACTCCTGTCAACTGTGTAATATAGTTTCTCTGAATCTGACGAATAATTGCAACCATCTGAATGATCTAATATTGTTGAATATTTTTGTAATTGTGGTACATCTGAATATTGTTGTTGATCTAGGCTAAGAAAATATTAGAACCTATAGATTGTTTTAATATGGTTACTTAAGAAGATTTTTAAATTATCTTAGCAGTTGTATGCAAAAGAAGCTTCTAACATTGGGATATTAGTTCTGTCACATTAACTATATTCTCCATGAATTCTTGCTTACACTATTACTTGGCAGGGACAGTTTTTATCGTGGACATTCCCATAGTAAAACTTATTTTTGCTAATATTTATCTAGATTGTTGAAGATACTAGTAAGTTATTTTCTGCTTCAAGATTTTTTTTTGTTTTTTTTTAAAAGATTTTTTTTAAAGATTTTTAAAAGATTTTTTTTTTTAAAGATTTGGGTTTTTTTTTTTTTTTTTAAAGATTATTTGACAGAAGGAGACACAGGGAGAGAGGGGAACACAAGCAAGGCGAGTGGGAGAGGGAGAAGCAGGCTTCCCTCCAAGCAGGGAGCCCGACACGGGGCTCTATCACAGGACCCTGGGATCATGACCCAAGCTGAAGGCAGATGCCTAACGACTGAGCCACACAGACACCCCAAGATTTTAGTTTTTGAGCAGACAACTAAAAATAGTAAAGCCAGTAGTTGGACTGTTAGAGAATTAGTCTAAAGTAAATCATTCAGAAGAGCATGGCTAGAAAAAATTATTCTATACTTAAAATACAGTTATTTAGTTGCTAAAGTTAAAGAGAGACTAATTTAAATGAGAGTAACCTAAAAAGTTAATGGCTCTTTAGTCTGGAAAGACAGAATGAAAGGTATGAATTGGTTGAGTGCCAGGTTTGTTTAATAAGATTTCTGTACACTGAAGTTAGAAGGGTACTTTTGTTTTTTGTTAATAGCTTTATTGATTTAAAAAAAAAAGGTATCTGCTTAAAAAGTTCAAACAGGAAGGAGAAGAGGAGGATTTGGGAGAGAAAAGGAGACAATCACTATTAAGTGCCTATATCTACAGATAACTTGGAGACCTTTTCAGACATCTGTTTAAGGAGTCTCTCTTTATAAGATTTTACTTATTTGAGGGAGCGAACGAAAGCGTGACCGAGCACGAGTGAGCGGGCTTGCGTTTTCGAGCGGAGCAGGAGGGAGGGGGCAGAGGCCTAGGGAGGAACAGATTCCCTGCTGAGCAGGAAGCGGGATTCTGGGCGTGATCCCAAGACCCTGAGATCGTGACCTGAGGTGAAGGCAGGCGCTTAACTGACTGAGCCACCCAGGTGCCCCTTAAGGAGATATTGAAATTTGAAAAAGGAAATTTAGAAAGATGGTACTTAGAAACCTGCCTTATTCAATATAAAATACACTTTTGGTAGGTTGATTATGTGAAAAATTGTGACAAGTTAACAAGTCTGTAATTAAATCCACAAGTGGTAGTCTGTGATAGGTTAATAATGATCAAGGAAGCTAGTATGTTTTGTGCTTTAGCTCTAACCTTTATTGGCTTACTTTATGGAATTATCATTCTAATTAGCAATTAATCTCACAGAGAGACTCTTAGGGTATACTGTTTATGCATGATGTCACCCAGTATAGAAGCTCTTGTATTTTTAATTAGATGGTTTTTAATCAGTTGTAAGAAGTGACCAGTTCTTTTGAGCACAAAAGAAGATTAAATGGGCTATAGATTGTAACAAAGTTAGAAGTTGGGGAGACCTTCCTGATATTAAGAGCTTTAAATAATTACTTTGAACTAATGAATTCTCTAAAGTCCTTAGTAATAAGGACAAACACCCTGTTCAGCTGGCTTGATGATTGATATTCGATTTCCTTTTGTTCATTGCTGTCTTTCTTCATAGGTTGGTATGTTGGCATAGAGTAGGATAGCCCATGATAATCTGGGATAGCAAGAAGGGACTTGATAATTTAAACAGTAGGCATGCTAAATGTCAGAGAAAGAATTAAATATGTGGAAAATTCCAGTATTAAAGGCTAAAATATTATTTTGCAGGATGGTGATAACTTGACTAGATTAGTGGTGTCTTTCAGTTGAGTTGAACAAAAGCAGAGAAATGGGAAAGCATTTGGAGGATATTGAATAGAGGCTTTGTGAATATGAATAATTAAAGGCTGCATCTGATTAATTGAATGCTGACTAAAGACTTAGGAATTTATCTTCTAGTGGAAATTTTGGCATTTTGTCAAGGGGCTAACATGTTCAAAGTAACATTTTATAGGAATGTTGCTTTGGTTGTTTTGTGCTGAAAGTATTCTGGGTTGGGGAAAGGGGAAGACTTCAGACAGAGCATGGAGTTGATAGGCTGTGGTAATAATTCAGTAATGAGTCATTGAAGGCCCAGATAAATAGTGTCAGTGTTGCCTATAAAATTAGACTCTTTTTTCCTATTAAGCTGTAGGAATGCAGCGGGGTCAGTGGTGCAAAAATAGTTTTTCGTGTTATCTTGTGCCGTGCAAAGGAAACCCTCTTACAGGGAAATAGAGTGTTCAGTAATTAGTGTTTGCATGTTATGTTTGCATATTATAGTATGACATAGAAGGATGGATTTAAACATTTCATGTAGATTTTTAAAAAAATCTGCATGGTCAAACATAATAGGAGGGATGGTTCCTGTCAATAAAACAGTGCAGTGCAGGTGATTGTTCCAGGAACCAAAATTTTGTAAAATACATCTTTGGAATGTTTGATATTTGTGAGATTTTTTTTTACTTTTTAGTTTCTGTATCTTTTCTAAGTTCTTCTTTATTAACCTAAAGGACTTGCTTTTTTAGGGAATTGCCAGAGAATGAATCCTTACCTACCTGCCCCATTTCTCTTTTTTCTGTTACTGTAGTGGTTTTCTTTGCCATTTAAGATGTGATTCTGAGGGGTGCCTGGGTAGCTTATTTGGTTAAGTGTTGTCTTTTGATTTTGGCTCAGGTCGTGATCTCTGGCTCTGCTGCCCGGCAGGGAGTCTGCTTGAGGACTCTTTCTCTCCCTCTCTACCTATCCTCTTGCTCATGCTCCCTTGCTCTCTCTAAAATAAATGAATCTTTAAAAAAAAAAAAAAAGCATGACTCTGTGATTCTTCACTCATACTCTTTACAGTTCCTTTAGCTGAGCATATATACTTCTCACCCTTTATTTCTAAAGTGTTTTTCGTTTTCTTTTTTCATCCCTTCAGGTTACTAATTCATTTTCTTTCATATGTAGATATAAGAGATGTTTTTTGTTGTTTTGCGACTGAAGAAAAAAGTATCAAAGTGCTTTATATAAAAGATAATAAAGAACAGAAGTGGAATTGGAAAAAGATGAAAAGAGAAAAATGTATTATCAGAAATAAACTTGTTCTTCATCCAGTTCCTGGCACAGAGCTCCAAAAATCCGTATAATTTTCTAAGTGATAGGAATATCTTTTGTTATACTTTTTTTTTTTTTTTAAGATTTTATTTATTTATTTGAGAGAGAGAGAACACGAACAAGGAGAGGGAGAAGCAGACTGCGCTAAGCAGGGACCTGAAGTGATGCTGGATCCCCTGATGCTGGGATCCTCAACTGAGCCAAAGGCAGCTGCTTAACTGACTGGTCCACCCAAGTTCCTCTCTTTGTTATTCATATTCAACCCTTTCAGACACTTATGAGATTATGTGGATGAGGCGATTTAGGGTGGTATTCCTACACAGCCTCAGGACAGGGCTGTATACCAGGAAGACCTAGGGGATTGAAACTTTCAGCCCTGCCCACCCTTCTCCTGGAAGGAAGGGCTGGAGAGAGAGATAAAAGCTCGGTTAAAAACTCTTGAATAAGATTTAATAAGGTTTCTCCTTGTTAGGAGCCAGGAGGGTGGGTATCTCATCCTAGTTGCTTGGGGCATAAGCTCCTGCGATCAGAACCCTTCTAGACTTCACTCTGTACAGCTTCATCTGGCTGTTCATCTGTGCCCTTTTATAACTGGTAAACGTAAGTAAGTGTTTCTCTGAGTACTGTGAGCAGCTCTTGTAAGTTAGTCATTACCTGAAGGAGGCTGTCGTAGGATCTTCAAGATACAGCTAGTTGGTCAATAACACCGGTTAACAACCTGGCTTTGTGATTGGCATCTCTAGTGGGGGCAGTCTTGTGGGACTGAGTTTTTAATTTGTGGGATCTGATTCTGTCTCCAGGTAGATAGTGTCAGAATTGAGACACCCAGTCAGTGTCTGCTGAGAATTGGAGAATTGCTTGGTGGTATTAGGATACACAATGGGCAAAATGTTTGCGAAGGAGTAGTGACTGGGTATGGCAGATTGTAGGTATTTTGGGCCATCAAAGGAAAGTAAGTACAAATTTTCATAAGTGATGTTTTAATAGGAGCAGTCTGGCACAGTTCTTTTTTTTCTCCCAAACTTGGTCATTTTATTAAAAGAGGTAAACAAATCAGGAAAATGTGATTTTGGCCGTTGACTAATTTGATTAGTAAAAATTTGGAACCAAGGCCTAGTTAAAAAGTGAAGTTTTATATCTTAACAAATGTTTTATGTTATTGATGACTAACCAAAATGTGTGTATAGGGAATGCTCATATATGTGAGATTTACCACTGTGCCGACATTTAGGTATGAATATTACTGTCATGGCCTAGAGTGAGTGCTGGTCAGTACATGTTACTTCTCATCTCCTGTTTCTTAGGGCCTCTAAACTTTGGACGTCTTCAATTTTTCTGTTTTCTGATTGTATGCTTTGTGTCAGTCCTGTTGGTGGCTATAATGAGAGCACAGAGAATAGTAGGAAATTGGTTGGGTGGTCTGGTGAGGGGGGTTGGGAATGAGCCCAATTTAGGGAGCACAGGAGAAGAATAATTGAAATATTTCTTGCAGTTCTTTTCAGTTTTACTTTTTTTGATAATTCAGTTTTGGTCATCTTTTTTTCCACCTCCAGAAACTCCATTTCATTTCACTTTGCCCAAAGAAGGTGAGATTATCCCACCATTGACGGGTGCAACTCCACCTCTTATTGGACACCTGAAATTGGAGCCCAAGAGACACAGTACTCCTATTGGTGAGTGGCTAAAACATAATGGTATTTAAAGCAGAATTTCTGAGGTACCATTCTTTATGCAAGTGATTCTTTTAGATCTGAGGAGTTGGGTCTGCCTGATAAGGTTGGTTTTTGTCTTAGGAAGAATAAGGTTGTAGTATTGGATTCTATGAATTTACTCCCAAAAGATTTTGAGCCGTAATGAAAAGAAAGAAAGGGTGGAAGGAAGGAACAGAAAGATTACTTATGAGGATTGTATTCTGTTACTTTCAAGACAGTAGAATCTGAGTGCTAAGGAATGATACAGAGCTATTTTTATAAGGTAGGGTCAGAAAATAGGGTAGAAGTACTATTTATTCAGTACCCTGGCTATCAGTCTGCTGCTTGACAGGGCAGGAAAACTTAGATCCTCCTTCCCTGAAGCAGCCAGTAGTCTTCTGCATTAACCTATTTGTTTTCTCTAGTCAGTGCTGGGAGGTAACAATCATGCCGTCTGGAGTCTCCTGCTACCTATGCCTGATGCTGGCAGATGTGGGTTGGCTGAGGGCTCATGCAGCATCCTTTGTCCAGATGCAGAAGTGGAACTGAATCCTGTTGCTCCTCTTAAGACCAGGTGTCAAAACTAGTGCGTAGTTGTTGATACTGTGACAGGATCTATCCTAGGAACCCCCTGCAGTCCTGCAGAGCTGTGGAGCCAAACAGGCAAAATGATGACCTTGAATTGTAGTTTTTCCTGTTTGTATTTTAGTGTTCTTTCTTCCTCCTGCCTCCCTTGTTTCAGGTATTAGCAATTATCCAGAAAGCACCATAGCAACCAGTGATGTCATGTCTGAAAGCATGATGGAGAGCAACGATCCCATACTTGGGAATGTAAAAGATCCTGGGGCTGCCCCAGAAATGGATGATAAATTGTGTCTAAAAATGAAACTGGTCAGTCCTGAGACTGAGACAAGTGAAGAATCTTTGCAGTTTAATCTGGAAAGTAAGTTTATTTTATGTTAATCTTGGGTAATTAGTAGCTGCAGATCATCTGAGAAGTATTAGTTATCTTCTAGTTACTGTGATTAATACTTGTATTACTAAATGTATCTCTGAAGTCTTGTTCTTATAGATTTAATTCTTTGCTTTCGGCTAGTCACTGTAGTGTTACTGAAGACACTTCATTTTATAATCTTTTGTGTGTTTGTTTTTCTGTAGTAAACCTGTATCTCTAAAGTAATTGGTTTCCATATTCAGAGAACAATTAAGAAAAGGTAGACACTGTAGGATTGTGGATTCATGTTGTAGGCTTATGTTGACTATTTTCATGTTAATTAATTGCACATCCATTAGTATGGCTAAAATGCAGAGAAGGTACAAAGGAGGCTGAAAAGTAGGATCCAGATTCGAAAAGGCCTTTTACATGATGCAGAAACACTGAAGAATTTTAGGTTAGGGAGTAATACCAGATGTGTTTTTTTATTTTTATTTATTTATTTTTTAAAGATTATTTATTTATTCATGAGAGAGAGAGGGAGGCAGAGGCAGAAGGAGAAGCAGGCTCCTGTGGATCAGGGAGCCCAGTAATGTGGGATTCCATCCCAGAACCCTGGGATCATGACCGGAGCTGAAGGCAGATGCTTAACTAACTGAGCCACCCAGGTGCTCCAGATTTGTTTTTTTAAAAGGATCAGCTGAGTGTCTAAAAATATTTTGCCTTTGCATTCTTCCTTGCCTTGCCTTGCCCATTTCCTGTTCTCCTGCCTGGAAAAGTCCCTCTTTGTTTAACCAGGAAGTAGGGTCACTACTAGAGGAGGTGGAAATGAGGGGTTGAATCTGAGAAGTGAAGAGTAGACCAGAGAGAACCTTGGGACAGGGAAGAAAGAGGGTCGGGGGAAAAAAAAACAGTATGAATTTACATCAGAATTTAGTTTTTATGATAGTGCTCTAAAGTAGATATTCTTATTTCCAGACACAGAGAGCTGTTCCAGTTACATACCTAAGGTCACAATAACTTTTTTTTTTTTTTTTTTAAGATTTTATGTATTTATTTGAGAGAGACATAGAGCATGAGCTAGGCGGTGAGGTGTGGCAGAGGGAGAGGGATGAGCAGACTGCCCACAGTGTGGAGGCCCACTAGGGGCTTGACCCGAGGACTCTGGGATCGTGCCTAAGCTAAAGTCAGATTCTGAAGTGACTGAACCATCCAGGTGCCCCAGTAGTTTTTTAAAACATATTTATTTTAGAAAACAGGGAGGTAGGTGGGGGAGAGGGAGAGAGAGTCTTAAGTAGAATCCATGCTGAGCATGGAACCTGAAACGTGACTCCCATCTCAGGACCCTGAGGTTATCTGAAACCAAGAGTCTGATGCTTTAACTCACTGTGCCACCCAGGCACCCCGCTAAAGTCACAGTAATTGCTAAGAGGTAGTCCTAGAGTTTGAATCAGATCTGTTTGACACAGAAGTTTATATAATACTTCCAATAGGTAGTTTCTAAATGCTATTTAATGGAGTTAGAGCAAGAAGTCTTAAAGGATTGTAAAGGAACATTCAACAAAGAGGACTAGAAGAGTATGAAGATGGAAGTCTGTGGGGAGGAGAATTAAGAAGGTAACAACGTGAGACACAAAAGTAAGGGTCTGATAAGGTATATGTGAGAATGAACAGTGGATTTGACAATTAGAATCCATTTGGTGACTCTAGCAAGAACTATTTCAGTATGGTGCTTTGGGTGGATGCTATACTGAAGGTAATTGAGGATTGATGGGGAAAAGAGGTAGCAGATACATTATCCTTTAGAGAAGTTTGAGGAAAGAAGGAAAAATATGCCAAGTTAGAAATTCAGGATTGGAAATATTTTTTCATTTTTATGCCTATAAATATAGGGGCCTAAGGAGATTTATAGAGTGGAAGAAAGTCTTCAAAGAGATTGGTTAAAGATGAGGGATCAAGGGAAATAGTTGGTGGATCAAAATCCTAGGGGCATTGGGAAAGGAAGTTTTCAAAGACTACCACTAGAATTGGTGGACTTGAATAAGAAGTGCCTTGCATTTTCTGTGGAGACCAAAGTAAAGAAATTTTAGCCAATATACTTTGAGTTCTTAAGATATACCAGGCAGTTTACATGTACAGCTCAGTAAATCTCACAGTAAACCTGTGAAATAGGTCCTTTATTACCCTCATTTTATACTTGAGGAAACTGAGGCATAGGGAGACAGCAGCTTTCCTAAAGTCGAATGCCTAGTAAATAGAATAGCCCGAATTCAAAGTAGTTTTAAGAAACAGGAGTGCATGGCTGGTTCAGTTGGAAGAGCGTGCGACTCTTTGATCTTGGGGTTGTAAGTTCAAGCCCTGTGTTGGTTGTGGATTCAACGTAGAGATTCCTTAAAAAAATAAATTATTAAAAAAATAAAGCAAAACAAAAATGGGGTGCCTTGGTGGTTCATTTGGTTAAGCATCCAGCTCTTTGTTTCAGCTTAGGTTATGGTCTCAGGGTCGTTACATCAAGCTCAATATTGGGCTATGTGCTCAGTGGGAAGTCTGTTGGAGATTCTGTCTCCCTCTCCTGTTGCCCCTATTCCCCCCACACCCTGTGCACACATGCTCGCTCCCCCCCCAAATATATAAATCTTTTTAAAAAATTAAAAAACAACAGTCGTTTTAAGAACCAGAAGTCTGGGTCTGAATTACATTGCTATTCTGCTTTTCAGTGCTTAGTAATTTGAATCTTACTACTCAGAAATTAAAGTATTACATGTTTCCATTTTTATTATATCTAATATCAAGTGGGGTCTATCAAGAGAGTATGTGGTAGCCTTGAACCTTTATTTATATTTTTTAATGATTTTATTTATTTTTTTTAAAAAGATTTTTATTTATTTATTTGACAGAGATCACAAGTAGGCAGAGAGGCAGGCAGAGAAGAGAGGAAGGGAAGCAAGCTCCCTCTGAGCAGAGAGCCCGATGTGGGGCTCGATGCAGGGCTCCATCCTGGGACCCTGGGATCATGACCTGAGCCAAAGGCAGAAGCTTTAACCCACTGAGCCACTCAGGCGCCCCTTAATGATTTTATTCTTAAGTATTTTCTACATTCGACATGGGGCTTGAACCCACAGCCCAGAGATCAGGAGTCATGTGCTCTACTGACTTAGCCAGCCAGGTTCTCCTCCCCTACCCCCTGCTTTTTTTAAAGACTGAATCTTTAGATTTGAAATTATAACTGGGAAGATCTTAAATGGAGCTAACGTTCTGGATGATAATACTGCCTTTCTTGATACCAGGAGCATTGTATCAGGCAAGCACCGTACTTTCAGTTTTAAACTCTTTTCATCCTCACGACAAATCTGTGAGGTTGGTTCTGTTTAATCTCTGTCTTCTAGATGAGGAAACTGACTCAGAAGATGGAGTGTATTCCCAGGTTGGACTACTAAATGCTGGAGCCAGGGCCTGAGCCAGGTTTCTGTTTCAGAGCCAGGGCTCTAACCACTAACGTTTTAACTCCCACTTTGTTTAGACTATGTCCAGTCATAAATGCTTTAGAAATGTTTAAAAATATTTGCTATTTTCTCTAAGGCTGGAATAAATTGCACATGAGCAAATTTTAATCCTTTGGCATTAGTAACATTGGTTTGAGAATATGGGATTTTTTTCAGTATCACCCTTAATTCTTTGCTAGAGATTCTTTCTTGAAATTGTGTTTTGTATTTTGAGTATCTGTCGCAAAGGCACTTTGGGAAGAACTTGAGTACTGTCTGTTTTGGATTCTAGTAAAACTGCCCACTATTTAAAAGTTGTGCATCAAAAAAGATAAAATTTTGTGCATCAGTTTAAGACTTTTTAACCTAAATTTTAGTTTTGTTTTAAATTTTGTATTTTTTAAAAAATTTTACTTATTTGAGAGAGAAAATGAGAGAAAAAGTACAAGCAGGTGGAACAGCAGAGGGAGAGGGAGAAGCAGACTCCCCTCTGAGCAGGAAGCCTGATGTGAGACTGGATCCCAGGACCCTGAGATGCTGACCTGAGCCAAAGGCAGCAGCTTAATCAACTGAGCCACCCAGGCGCCCTGAAAAAAATTTTTTTTTACATAAATTTTATACATCTTGTATGAGAAGAGAGCAATTGATTCAGGAGTAGTTTGTCATTTTTACATGTCACTGTTTAGTAATTCATTATAGTGTATTTCTGGACAAACTGTCTTCTGTAGGAGGTTTGAAAGAAAATTGATTTGGCGCAAGTGAGAAAAACTTGTACCATTAAATGATAAATCTTTGTTCACTTATTCTTACCTCTTTTTGTCACTTGTTGCAGTTATTAGTAGAGCAAGTTTTTAAGTGTGGTACTAACTGAATTCTGTTTCTCTTTACTTTCTGTCCTTGCTTTTGTTTTTATTCAGAGCCTACAACTGGTGAAAGAAAAAATGGATCTACTGCTGTTGCTGAGGCTGTTGCCAGGTAACCAGAGCTGGTTGCTATTTAGAGGAGTTTAATATACAAAGCCACTCTGGTAATAAGGAGAAGATGATTTATTGATAGGGGAAAAAACTTAAAATGAAACTCCAGCAGAAAGGATTTAGCCATGTGTTGAATCTAACGTAGGCTGTCTTACTAATACTTTCAGTCTAATAAAGCTTTTACTGTCCTTAGAACTAAGATATTTAAAGGTGTTTCTCTTTCTTCCTTTTGTTCATGTGGGAGTACCTTTTTTCTTTTTCCTGTTGATGAGAGAGGTTATTGCTGCTTATTGGTAAGGTAATAAAGGGTTTAATAAGAGCTAGCCTTAGACCTTGTTCCTTCAAAGATTCCTGACTCAGCTGCAACCTCAGGCCATTTTCTCTTCTGCCTGCCAACTACACTACTGTGTTGAACTGTTAATTTTTGCTTTGTCATGAATGCTGTAATGCTTGGAGGATGAGTTTGACCCCATCCTGAGGCTCTTGTGGTAAGCTTTGCCATCTGGTGGCTGGGAGAATAGAACTGTTTCGTTGGTTTATAGCATGAGTCATCCAGCATGAACATACTAGCAGCAGTCGTTGGTGAAATATAGGTGAGGATTCTTAAATGGGGCTTGGCAAGTACAGTAAATAAGTAAAGCAGGCCAGGTGCCAGAGCATAGAGTATTAAGGACGTTGGCTGGCTGAATGTGTGTCCCATTTGAATATGTGCCCCTGTTCAACTCCAGCTGGTTATTACCGTGCAAGAGTGCAAACTTACTGTCGGCAGACCTTTATACTTTTAAAGAGAAAGCTGGATTTTTAAAATAAAATCCTTGCTTGTTGGGTCAAATAGAACATGTCTGTGGATTAAATTTGACCCTCAGTTGCAAGTTTCTGACCCACATGTAAATCCTTTTGATCTATACTCAATTCTGTTTTAGAGAGATGGTTCTCTGGGCTCTTGCATATTTAATCTGAAAGATAAGCAGTTGAGGGGCCTTACTCAGTTAAAGACTCTTTAATGTTAACAAGTTAAAGAAAATGGAAGTATACACTTGCTTAGGTTTTAACATAATTATATATCAGACATGACTTGTCATTAGTCTGTGCATGTGCACATTAAGAGGGAACAATGTGTTGTTGAACCTTTTGTGCCAAATGGAGGGATGAAAAATAAGGGTAAGACTTCAGTTTGGAGGATGGGGGTATTGGGGAGTCAGAGAATGAGATGAAATTCATTGGTACTGTTGTTAAGGAAATTGTGTATATGAGAATCTAGATTTTAAAAGTCTTTGACTATTCACTTTACAGTTAGGTTCACCGTAGAAATCATTTAAGTAAGCTGTGCTTGGATATTTTATCTATCTATCTATCTATTAAAAGACCTTCTTTATTTGACAGAGATCACAAGCAGGCAGAAAGGCAGGCAGAGGGGGAGGGGAAGCAGGCTCCCCGCCAAGCAGAGAGCCCGATGGGGGGTCTCGATCTCAGGACCCTGAGACCACGACCTGAGTCCAAGGCAGAGGCTCAACCCACTGAGCACCCAGGCACCCCTCTGCTTGAATATTTTAAATAATTGCTTCTTTTGCATTTAGGTGAATCAGTACCACTGTTATAAAGTGTCATCTGTTAATTGGGCTCTGTTCAGATTACTTGCTGTTATCTTCTTTTTCTCTTAAACATTTCATTATTGAAGGCTTCAAGTATATACAGAAGTAGAAAGAATAGTAGAATGCACCAATATGTATTCACCACCCAGTGTCAAAAATTACTAACTCATTGTCTTGGTTCATTTATAAATACTTCCATCACACTCACCCTCACTGGATTATTTTGAAGCTAATTCCAGCGTATCTCATTTTATCTATAAATATCTCACTGCTATTTCTAAAGAATAAGGATTTTTTATTTTGAACTTGACCACAGTGCTATGATAATACTTCTAAAATTGGCAGTGATTCCTTGAAAAAAAAAAAGTTCAGTGTTCAGATTTCTCTGATTGCCTCATAAAAGGTTTTTTTACATGGTTAAATCAAGATCCAAACAAGGTCCACATACTATGTCTCTTAAGTTAAAATTTGATTTGATCTGTCTCATCAGATCTGATTATGTCCTTTTGTGTGTGTGTGTGTGTGTGTTATGTTAGTGACCATACAGTACATCATTAGTTTTTGATGTAGTGTTCCATGATTCATTGTTCTATTGGGATCTTTTCCCCCGCCACACACCCCCCTTTTCCCCCTAGCAATTTATTTGTTGAAGAAACTGAGTTGTTTGTTCTATAGAGTACTAAAGTTTGGACTTTGCTGATTGCATCTTTTTGGTATTTGATACAGTCCTCTGTCCCATCTTATTTCCTGTGAATCTTTTTGGGAGTTTTTAACTGTGCTAATTTGAAACAAGTATGAAGGGTATTTTGGTATAAGGTGGTTTGGGATACAGAGCAAGGATTTTATTCCCTTTGTGCCTAAAAAGGATAATCGCCAGAGGTACTTTCCCTTTCCATACTAACCCAGTATTGCTTTATTATCTTAGTTCTCCGAAGACTGTGTCTGTGTTTAGCTGTGTTTGTGAAGCCCAACAAGATGATGAGGCTCGAAGTCAGAATCCTTCCTCTGTGCCCATGAGGTGAGCATTATTTTCATAGCTCTTTTGAGTCGTATTGATTTGCAGAATGATTGGTACCAAAATCTAGAATGTACATTGCTACCATTTTGTGAATTTGAGCTTACATTTTTATCTGAGGGATTGTGACATATTCTAGATGGATTTATAAATGAGATGTTGTGAGAAATTTTATTTAATATTTTATAGGTATAAGTTTTCATCTTGATTTACTTATTCTGTCAATTTGAAATGATTCAGTCTTCATAAATTTATGAAAATATATCATTCTAAAAAAAATCTAGTTCTATATTTTCAAAATCACGCCTTTTTTCTTAGTTTTGGAACTGTTTGCTTTTATTTTATTTATTTTTTTTAAAGATTTTATTTATTTATTTGACAGATAGAGATCACAAGCAGGCAGAGAGGCAGGCAGAAAGAGAGGAGGAAGCAGGCTCCCTGCGGAGCAGAGAGCGTGATGCGGGGCTCGATCCCAGGACCCTGGGACCATGACCCGAGCCGAAGGCAGAAGCTTTAACCCACTGAGCCACCCAGGCGCCCCAGAACTGTTTGCTTTTAATAAGACTTTTCAGTTTTCTTTAGTTTCCCAAAGGGCAAACTGAGATGTTCACCCCAAAATTTAAAGTTTGTCGTACTTGATGGAATTAAGATTTGCCTGATTTCTTTATTCCATAATCTCTTAGAATAGCTCTGAAACAAAAAAAATTTTTGAGTTACAAAGTATTTTTTCTCTATTTAAATAGAGTATCTTGTTTGGGATATATAGTTCTCATATTTAGTATAAAGAAATAAGGCAATGGAAATAAGCTTGTATTTTCATTATTAGGTGGTGTTCAGTGATTCTGTAATTAGAGAGTTGGATAATGTTTTGTCAGCGGGTATGTTCCTAATGTTATTTGCAGCATAATTTTTAATGTTATTGACATAAATAGTCAGAAGGAAATATGTCCGTGCTTTTATTTATTTGTGTGTGTGTGTGTGTGTGTGTGTGTTTAGTGTGGGTTTTTTTTTTTTTTTTGTCAGTGCTTTTATTAGCATTCTGATTATTAAATGTGAGCTTGTTGGTATTCTTGAGAATCAAATAGCCCAGGTCACATTCTCACAATGGGGAGCAGCAGGCAGAGGGAGAAGCAGGCTTCCTGGTGAGCAAGGAACCTAATGTAGGACTTGATTCCAGAACCCTGGGATCATGACCTGAGCCAAAGACACTTAACCAACTGAGCCACCCAGCCACCCCTTTGTTCAGAAGTTCTACCCTAAGTAAACAGCTTCTATAAAATGTGGTAGGCTTCTTTAAGGGTGGGAAACAGTGGTAATTGAATTTTTCAAATAGTTAATCAAGTACTTTTGCTTCCAGCTTTTGACTTTCATTGTTGTTCAGCTATTGATGTTCGCTGCCTGAAATACTCAGACATGAGTATTTAGGTCATAGAAAAAATGAATAGAATTTTCTTAATTTCTTTGTTTTATTCAACTAGTATTGATTGAGCATCTGCTGTGTACCTAGCCCTGTGCTAAGTAATCAATATATATGGTCACTTACAACCTCTTCAGAGGTAGGTTTTACTCCTCTGTCTCCTGGTGGACTCTTACTCTTACCTTTTCTTTATTGTGTTATATATCCTTATTCATTTGAGGTTCCTGACAGGACTCAAGCTATGACCACCAAACAGAGACTACGCCTCTGTTCTAAATCTCTTTAATATCCTGTTTTGGTAAACTGAGCTCAACAAGATAAACATCTCAGAAACTTTTCTCTTTCTTATTCAAGATCCAGAGCAGGGCATTTCTCCAAGAGCTCTTCATGTTTCCTATTTTCTGCCTGTATTTGTCAGCTCAGTTCTTAAGGGATGAGCGCTCCTTCCAGATTGGAGACAGCTTTCTCTTTCTCAATGACTAGTTCCATCTTTCTCTGGCCAAATGCTCTCAGCAACATATGACATGGTTTCTAGATCCTTGATTATACTGGCTATTCTATTCTAGGTGTATCTCAGTTTATGCCGTATAAACTATGATACTCCAAACTGAAACATCCAGATATGGTCATACCATGGTCAGTTTAGAATGGATTCCTTTTATCTTTTTTCTGGCTACTATGCATTTAATGTAGCCTAAAATGCATTAGTTTCTTGTTTTGTTTGTAGTGTAATGACTCACTGAATTTTAATTTACCAAAAAGTTAAAAGTTTATAGGCATTTTCTATATGAATTTGCTATTTATACAATTAGTTTACTAAATCTGAGAGTTGATTTTTACAATTACTCAATCTCTTAATGGAGAGAACATTAATTCTTTTGTTCGTAGTACATTTATTAAACACTTAATGTATAATGAGCTCTGTGTTAGGTGTTTGAAGTAGAGATGAATAAGATATGAATGTTAAGTTCCTGTGTAACCTCACTTGGAGTTAATCTGGGTCTTTTTATTCTGGTTAAGGACATCTAAAAAAAGCCCCTAGGCACCTCAGAGCTTGGTGGTATCTAGTTTGAGGAGACATTAATCAGATGCTTGTGGGATAAGTGAATAAGTCACTGATGGCCCAATGGGAAGACTAATGAAAAGAAGTAGGCTGTATCTTGAGAATGCCTTTAAGAAACCAAGTCATTTTGAATTGTTAGTTGTAAGATACACCAGTATAGCTAGCAAAGCTAGACTCTCACCTATAACTCTATGCTGTATAAATTAAATTTCTTTCCCTAAAATTATTGGTTGGGGTAGGAGGTAATGGAAAGTATCTTGACTGCTAGGAGTCATTTAAGAACATTAGAACGAATAAAAACCAAACTATACATCTTGACCTAATTGAGCTTTTTTGAAGTAGATCCTAAACTGCCTTCATTGACTTTGACTTCAGCTTTACATCTTTCTGTTTACCTTATTTTCTGGTGTCAGATTTCAGAGTTCGTAACTAGTGATGGGAAGAAATTTTATGACTATTTTATCATCATGGTGGGATAGTCCTATGTACCATTATTTTTTCAAGAGTATAGTTAGGTTGGGGCACCCAGGTGGTACACGTGGTTGAGGGACTGACTTCTGGTTTTGATTTAGATTGTGATCTCAGGATGATAAGATCAAGTCCCAAGTCAGGTTCAGCACAGATTCAGCTTGAGACTCCCTCCCTCTCCCCACTGTGCTCTCTCTCTCACTCTCTCTAAAAGAAATATATCTTAAAAAAAAAAAAAAAAAGGTGAAATTATGTTGAACTTTGTAAGGTGATATGCTCAGTCACCTTATTTCCTCCCTTCCCCACATTTCTCAGATTGTCAAATTTGTGTACTCCTCTTGGCCAGTAGACACACACACTTGCTTACTTGACATGGCTTCTTCCTATGGTTGATTTTTAGGGGGAATTCGCTCAGTTTTCCAAGTACTCAAGATGAAGAAGAGAAGGAAAAATTGGAAGGTGAACAAAGGACCAGGAAGAGTCAACAGCCTATGAAGCCCAGTTGTCCTGTCAAAGACCCTCCTTCTCCTGTCTCCCAGCAGGTGGCCACACAGGGGCCATCCAGTCCTCAAGGGGAAGCAATGGAGACAGATGTGCTAGAAGGCCAGAAAGAAGGCCAGAATACCAATCAGGAAAAACCTAGTAATGCCTTGATTGAAAGGCCCAGCCAAAATAACATAGGAATCCAGACCATAGAGCATTCCCTGTGGGTTCCAGAAACTGTTTCAGCAGCAACCCAGACTGTAAAGAATGTATGTGAACAGGGGACCAGTACGGTGGACCAGAATTCTGGAAAACAAGATGCCACAGTTCAGACTGAGAGGGGGACTGGTGAAAAACCAGTCACTGCTCCTGGGGATGATACAGAGTCTCTCCATAGCCAGGTGAGACAACATACAGACTATCTTAGGGGCCCTGTTTTTTGACTTCATGGATTGCTGGAGAATTGAAGATGTGGTACTTGTACCTAATGATAATTCTTAAGGGTTTTGTACAGAACAGTCATTAAAAACAAAAAACAATTTTTCCAGGATAGAGATAGGGTAGTGAAAATTATGGGTAGCTGTATCCAGTTTGTAGTCTGAAACGGTGTTGGAGTTTGTCAAGTAGGACTTTATTGGAAAAGAAAGCTAGGAATATAGTCTAGTCTTCTACATTTAACTTTTTTTGCCACGATTTTTCATCTTCCCTTACAAGCTTCAGAGCTGATTGCTTCCCTCCCAAGTTTATTTCACCAAGGTTCCCAGGAACTTGAGAGAGTACAGAGCAGAGGAGAAGGGATAGAGAAGCATGAAGGATACCACAGTATTAGAAACAACAGTAAGAGAGAGAGGAAGGAGTGCTCCGGTGACTACGACTGCAGAAAGAGGCTACAGCTAGATAAAATGGAAGGAAAAGGATTGGGGCTGTTGGAAGTAAGACTGGAGGAGCAACAGGTTCTTGGGAAGAGAGTTGGGAAGTGTAGGTAGTAATAAAAATTGAATGGGTAAGAAGCTGTGGTAGAACTGTACCTATTAACAAATAAGAGGAAGTTCATAAAATCTCATCAGATGGCATTTGGGTTCCATGGCAGGGAAAATTTGGAAGTTATTAATAGGGCTTAAATTGCCTTTTCAGTTGCTCTTGTAGACTATCTTCACTTGGAATCTGCCTAGGAAAGCTTCATTAGTGATGTGCCTCTTGTTCTAATTGTCCAAGTTGTTTGTTTTATAAAAATAATATAGTTCCTCTTTATTGAACACCTAAAGTGTATCAGCATTGTGCTCAAGACAACCCATGAGGTTGGTATTATTATTCCCATTTCACAGGTAAAGAAACCGAGCTGAAGAGAGGTTAAGTAACTTGCCCAAGATTTTGCCATCAGTAGGTGGCAGAACTGGAATTTGAACTCAGCATATCTGACTTCAGAATCGGTATTCTTTTCATTATGCTATGTTGCTTTTCTCTTTATTAATCATGGCCTGTGTAGTCTTGTTCTGTTTATCTGTGCCTCTCCAGGAACTCCAGAAATTATGTTTATATTATTAGCCTTTCAAGGTAACACAGTCTATGAGACCTAAGACTTTATCAGTTTGTACAGATTAAAAATAGCATAGCTTTTTGAATATAGAGGTTATAATAGATCAGACCCTATTTTGCACCTATTTTTACCATTAAAGTGTTTACAGTCTGCCATGTAATAATGTGGTTTCTCTATCTTTATAAAAAGTGTTAAACTTGATCCTAAAGATAGCAGTCTTGTTGAAGCCACTAGATTATGTCTTCCTTTTTTTTCTTTGTAAAATAGGGAAATAATTTCTGCTCCTATCTCATGATGATGAGAGCAGGAACCAGTGAGCCAGAGTGGTTAAGCCTAGGCTGTGGAGTCAGACCACTTCTATCAGGAGTATTGTGAGGATTAAATGAGATAAGGCACGTGAAGCCTTTACTTAACACTACACCTGGCACATAGTAGATAGCTCAGTATATGTTGGTTACTGCTGCTGCCTGTTGATTATTACGATTTTAAACACCACTGCTGATACTGTATTGCTATTGTGTCATACAGAGTGAAATAACTTAAATATTTAAGAGCTAATTTTTCCTGCTAAGAAAGGTGCTAGGAAAATCTAGGTGGTGAGTAAGTACAGTTTCACTTGGGAAAGGTGAGACATTATGGAGGTGGATTATGGTGATGTTTGCACAACAGTGTGAATATGAATGTCACTAATTGTATGCCTACAAATGGTTATAGTGGTAAACTTCTTGTATATTTTACTAACAGATGAGGTGGGTACGGTAACAAATCGGCATTGCTGTGCTATATTTTGAAGAATGTTGGAAAGTGAGGAAGGCTCTGTGGAGGTTTTCCAGGTGCCAGTGTTTTCGTATCCACTGCATTCTGGGTAGGACTTGGGCCAGTGCTGGGGAAAAGCATAGGCAGCCTACCTTAGATAGTCCTTAAAATTTCACTTCTGTATCCAGTGCGCCTAGAGCCGGGCTTTTAATGAAGAGAAAGTTTGGTTTTGTTTTCATTTTGTTATCTTCCTTTTATAATGCTAAGATCATCAAGCTATTTATCTTTACAGAGACCTCTTTTCAGAAGACTGTTTGAAGAGAGTAAGCATAGCTTTCTTTTCATCTGCCCCCTTTCTTTTCCTCCTTTCTTATTCTATCAGACATGTTTATTTTATTTTATTTTTTTTTAAAGATTTTATTTATTTATTTGACAGAGAGAGATCACAAGTAGACAAAGAGGCAGGCAGAGCGAGAGAGAGAGAGAGGGAAGCAGGCTCCCTGCTGAGCAGAGAGCCCGATGTGGGACTCGATCCCAGGACCCTGAGATCTTGACCTGAGCCGAAGGCAGCGGCTTAACCCACTGAGCCACCCAGGCGCCCCAGACATGTTTATTTTTAAGTGTCTCTCTTGAAGTGATCATCTTGTCTGGCTCTTCTAGTGGAAGAATGCAGGAAGTCTTGAGAAGTCTGAACACAGGGAGTGTTGATGTATCCCTGAAACCTTTAAGACCTCTGTGATCCAGGGCCTGGTTCTCCCTGTGTAGGCAGGAGGTCTAGGCTGTCATGGTTCTGATACAGCAGCACCCTGATGATGGAGCTGTGACAGACCAGAGCTCTGACCACCCATTAACCAGAGTTGTGTATACAAAAGTATTTTAGTGTATGTGCTGCCGAAGCGAGCACTATACAAAAGTATTTTAAGAAATTAGTTGATTTATGTTTCTGTACTTTTTGTTTTATTTATATCCTCATAATTTAGATACCCATTTTAGTAGATACTTTACCCCTAAGATGTAGTTGGAGTGGGAATTAGGAAAATTACTCAAAGTTTTAGGTAAATTACTACCATACTGGTCAGTAAAAACCCAGGATCATCATCATTGCAGTGGTATATATAGTTCTTTGGAAAGACTTGGATACCTTGACATTGACTGTTTAAAAAAAAATCAGTCTACTGTGTGGAAGTGGGAGAAAAAGTGCATTTTCTCCTGCTCAGAATTAGAGAGCCAGTGGGGGGGGTGGGGGGAGGGCATGGATGCTGTCAAATGTGGTATATGCGTAATGAGAAAACATGTATGTAACAGTTGGCATAAAAATGTAGGGTTTATTTAAGCTATTTAACTATTCTTTATAGTACAAGTAAATACAAAATCCTTATTTATTAATGTTTTCTGTTTGTGGACACTAGCTTGGCTCTTAAGTTATAATTATTACTTGAAACAGATTAAATATTTTATATTTAATTCTGAGAGAAATCTGTATCTAGTTCTAGGCATAATTAAACTATAGTTTTGGTAACTAATGTGGGAAAAACTGAGATTAATAGATTACTCTGTTCTTAATATAAAGTTCTAAAGAATGCCTTTTATTTAAAGAGATGATGCAAGTATAAGTTTGTATACTGATTGACAAGTCAGCATCAAAATCCGAAGGATTATAACCTAAAATGTACTTTTATGGGGGTCAGAGTTTCACTTAAATATCCTTGATATAAGTGCTATATGTTATGATTTTGACTTAGACAGAAATAGGTTATTTTAAGTGATAAACTGTTACAAACTCTTCCTAGTTTCTGGCTGTATAGCTAGACCGTCCCTGTTCTTATCTATAGGTGAGTAGAGTACAGAACAACTAGAAAATCCATCACACTAGATTCATGGACTCTGAACAATGCTCATCATGAAGAAATTGATCTATGATTCTTTTTGCAGTGAGACCCATGCTTGTGTTCCGTATTTTCTGTCACAGGGAGAGGAAGAGTTTGATATGCCTCAGCCCCCACATGGCCATGTCCTGCATCGCCACATGAGAACAATCCGTGAGGTTCGCACGCTTGTCACCCGTGTCATCACAGATGTGTATTATGTGGATGGAACAGAAGTAGAAAGAAAAGTAACTGAGGTAATACATACTTTGGGTCTATGTGGCAAATTTCAGTAGAAAAGTTTCCCTGGCTCTCCATGTCCACCTCTACCCACCTTTCTTGTACAACTAGCTTTTATGTTTTCCTTTGTCTTGTTAGAAAGATGTAAGAACTTGGTAAGAGGAGAGTCTTTTTTTTTTTTTTTTTTTTAATTAAAGATTTTATTTATTTGACAGAGAGCTCACAAGTAGGCAGAGAGGAAGGGGGAAGCAGGCTCCCTGCAGAGCAGGGAGCCCGATGTGGGGCTCGATGCGGGGCTCAATCCCAGGACTTGGAGATCATAACCTGAGCTGAAGGCAGAGGGTTAACCCACTGAGCCACCCAGGCGCCCCAAGAGGAGAGTCTTCAGTTCTCTTTTTCCCAACCATGAGCTTACTGTTTGACCTTTGGTCATTTATTTAACCAGTCCCATCATGGTTTCAGTTTTTGTAAAGAACAGATTGATGAATCTCTGTAAATCCCTGTCATGTATAAGTACAGTTTATGTATTATTTTTAATCCTTGGAAACTCTTAAAGAGCTTTAGAACTCTTCTGCTTTACTCCATGTGTTTTCTCATTGCCTCTCGCTGTTTTCTCACTTGTGTTTATGTTTATTCATTGTGTCCTTTCTTGGGTCTCCATTCATGTGTGGTTATACCTGCTGGTAAAAATGCACCTTTATTTCTTAGTAGGATTCATTATGGACTCATTCCCAGTGTTGGCAAAATATTGGCATTTATTCATTGACACTGGACAGCATTATACTGACTTTGTTTAGATCTCATACTAGCTGAAAGTAAACACATTTTCTAGAATTAAAGATGTGGCACCATTCTTGGTACATATGTTAATTTCTAAGAACCATTTTATTAATTGATAAGATCAAGAGCTACTTACTTTCCTTCCTTTATTCAGGCACTTTTTTAAAAATCTGCCAGCTAGCCATACGGGAAGTTGAGCTCAGGGAGAATTAAACTTGTATGTAGTTTATTAAATGGAACATATTATTGCTGCTGTTCATTGATGGGCCATTGTGCCTCTCACAGCAGAAAGGATTTGACATTAGTTTGAGAAATTGTCTTGTATTCTTTCTTTATTGTATACCAAAATCCCGGATGTTATCTTCAGTTTTACATTTGTGGAATTTTTTTTGGTGTTACTACTATTTTGGAAAAACTGGGAACTTAGCAGCTTTAGAAAAGTGATTTGCTTTCATGGATAGTTTTTATAAATACTGTAATCTAAAATGTTACACTGTAACATTAATTTATTATTTGATGTACTTTTTTTTTTTTTAAAGATTTTAGTTATTTATTTGAATGAGAGAGAGGGAGCGAGAAAACACAAGTGGCAGGCAGAGGCAGAGGGAGAGGGAGAGGGAGAGGGACAAGCAGACTGCCCGCTGAGCAGGATCCCAGAACCCTGAGATCATCACCTGAGCTGGAGTCAGACGCTTAACCGACTGAACCACTCAGGCACCCGATGTGTTCTCTAAAGTATATTTCTGGAAACAGCAGGTCTTTCAGATACTCTGAGAGGAAAAAAAGGTTCCATGGTCAAAGTTTGAGAAATACCAAATGCTGTAAAACCTCTCGTCCCCTATGAAAATTCATAGTGCATATTACATTAAAGGCTCTAAGAAGTCCTTTACTAAAGATGTTTATTTTGTTATTTAATACAGAAGTTAACCAAACTTATTTGACAACTGAACATTTTTTAAGGTAGTACTTAGTATACCCATATGGAACATAGTTTGGAAAATGCTGCCATAATTAAATACAGTAATCACAGGAACTAATGTTTTTGGAGTACTAACTATATGCCAAGCACTATTGTAAGGACTTTAAGTGATTTAACTTATTTAATCCTCACAACTAAGCTATGAGGTAGATGCTGTTATCCCATTTTCTAAATGAAGAAATGGAAGCATAGCCAGTAAAAATAACCTACTTTAGGTTACATAGCTAATAAACAGGAACTAGAACTCATCCCATGCAGTCTAGGTCTGGAGTCTGCATTCTTAACCACTACATTTGCTCACTTTCAAGAGTAAAAATGTATGCAAGAAGTGATATGTGATTCATACGGTAGTGTGATGAGGAAGAAACTCATCTGAGGGGAATTTTGATACAGTCTTTCTGAATGATGTCTAGAAAGCATTTGAGTTGGACACTGAAGGTTTTAGAAGTTGGGTTGATAAGGGGGAAAGGCATTCCATATAGAAAGCTTGGTGAGTAAAGGCACAGATAGAGTAAAGAACACACAGGCACGAACAGTCTAGTTGGTAGGCAGCAAAAAAGATGCATGAAGGAGTGTGAAGATTGAGGTCAGAGGATTCTGGGAACTTAACTTTCCTCATATCTGTTATCCTTTGCTTATTATCTTTTAGAGATTTTATTCATTTGTTTACCAGCAACTTCTTTTTTACTGTGCTCCTATACTGTGGCAGGCCCTGGGACTACAAAGATAAAAAAAGACTCCTATTCTCTAGGAGCTTATACTTACTGTGTTCCTACACTGTGGCAGGCCCTGGGACTATGAAGATAAAAAAAGACTCCTGTTCTTTAGGAGCAATGAATCCAATGTTGGTTGCTGAGGTAGGGAGTAGAAAGATGTGTTAGAAGAGGGGGCAGAACCTGCCAGCTTACCTGAAGGTGGCTAAAAGATTTTTCAGAAGATGTAGTACTCAAAAGTAGCAGATGACATTGAGGGGTGGGGGAGAAGGACATTATAGACAGAATGAAAAGTTATGTAAATATGTAGATAGCATGATATGTTTAATGAATATTTAGAGGCTCAATATGACACTACAGTCAGGTAGGGAATGATAGAGAATGCCATCGGGGTTGGTAAAGGCCCACAGCATAAGGGCTTTTGTATACTATAGAGGAGTTTAGATTTTTATCTTTGGTGTGATGGAGAACCTTGAAAGAATTTTGGAGAAAAGAGCGATGTGCTCAGATTTGTATGTGGGAAAGGTCAGTTTAGTAGCTGTTTAATCATGGATTAGAATGGGTTGAGGCAGAGTTGAGACAATAGGTAATGAGTGCCAGATTAGGACAGTGGTGGTAGGGGTTGAGAGGAGAGACAAGATGCAAGAAATAGAGGGTAAAATTTTGATAGACTGAGGGAGGAATATAGCATGGTTCCTGGGCTTTTTGCCTGTGCAGCTAGATACATGGTGGTACCATACACTGTGTCAAAGAATGTAAATAGAACACTGGTTTGAGAGAGAAGATCATTCAGTAAATATTTCCTGAGGGTCTCTTTTGTGGCATGCACTGTGCTGGATTTGGGGGATATACATACCCAGGAAAGAAGACAGTGTTACCATCTCTGTCTTAACAGGGCCTCTGTAGTTTGGAAGAAGAGACACACAGGAAAACAAGTAAGCAAATACTTTAAAAAGATCTTAACAGGCCAGCTTAGTGCCTGCATCTAAGTCATTAGGAGAGCAGTGGCTTTGACTGCAGGACAGTTGCAAAGGCAGGAGTAGCTTGCTACTGTTCTGGCGCTTACTCTCCAACAGAGATAGAGCCTGGAATCCCAGCCTTTTAGGCTGACCATGCCTCTACACATTTGTCATATCCAAGTGAAGAGATCGACTTCAGTTCTGGGCTCATAACACCTGTTGTATTCAGATGAGACTGGAATCTGGCTGGAGCAGACAGTTTGGTGAAAGGAGACAGTGATTTGAGAAAGTCATATTTATCTCTGACACTTTTTACAGGTGGTGCAATTTCTGGTAAAGACCCTGAGGACACATGGCTGAGGTAGTGGAAAATGTTGATGGCGGTAATCAGATCAGGAACTTGGGAATTGCTAGGAGGGTCATCTGATGAATGTAAGCCACAGAGGATAGTGACAGATGTAGGGATAGACTGGGAAGGGAGGCTGTGAACCAGGAATTAGTGTTCATTCATGAGAGTGAGTGGATGGGAGGATTTGGTGAGTAATGGGGAGAGGAAAGTTGAACAGAATGGCAAATAGTAGTTTAGTAGGAGCAAGAGGTGGGGAGATAGAAATGGTCTGTTAATGGCAGTGGGGAGGAAGGTTGCCTCTTACCTCCAAACTCTTGAATTGAGGTTGGTTGAGAAAAACCAGCCTATGCAGAGAGTCGTAGGGGGTGTGAGATGCACTGGGCATATCCAGGATTCATTCATTGAAGGCAAGGAAATGGAAAGAGGAGGACATTGTGTTTTGGATGGGTTAAGTGTCAGGTGTGCTTAGTACATCCAGAGAGAAGACTTGATTGGGTATTTGTATCTGAGTTTGGAGCGGAGTTGTCATTGTGTGTTGGCAGACACACAGGTGAGTCTGGTAAGACCAGGGAAAGCGCAGTAGAGTGAGAAAGGAATGAGAAAGGAATGAGAAAATTCCTGTGAAATACTATTTCTAAAGGATCAGACCAAGAAAGAGGAACCCCAAAAATAAGCACATAAAGAAGTAGCCAAAGAGGTGGAATGAAAGTAAAAGTGACTTTGTAGATTCCAAGGGAGAGATTTTCAAGAAGGGAGTGGTCAAAGATAATCATTTAATTATCTTATAGCATTATTTAAATATGTCTGCTTTGCATACTGTATGCCCAGAGAGGCTATAAATAAACTCCGCCGGAGGAGAGTCTGTCTACATGTCTCCCTGTCTTCTCTGATGATTTGGATAATAATGCATGAACAGTCTAGAGCAGGAAGGCAAATAGGTAGCACCTGGGCTGTAATTTTCAGTCCTATGCCCAGAGAGGATGTTGCTGATTGGTCCCAGAACCTTTTAGCAGAAGCCTGGGAATTAGCCTCTAAAGACTGCTTAAAACTGAGCTCCATTTACCACTCCATCAAAGTAAGCATATGAGATAAAGTCAGTTTGACATTCCTGTCTTCTATGATATTGCAACCTTATACGTTTTATTACCTTTTTGGTTTTCATTTTTCTAAACAGTGGCACCATTTTTAGCCCATTTTGGCCTAGTTTTCTGTTTCCTTTATCGTTTATGGAAAAGTAATATAACTAATTTCAAAAAACATATAACTTTATCCACTGCTGATCAAATACCCAGAAGGGCCCCTAACTACTTGTTTTCCTCCTCTAACTTTCCTTTCTTCTTACCTCTCTTCTCCCAGACAAAAATTGCCTCTGTAGTCTGGATTAGAATCCTTACTGTTTTCTTAGTAGCCAAAAGTTGTGAACTTGTTGAGTAAAAAGATAATTTAACTTACTAGCTTATAATAGAGGTCTCTTTCTTTGCAATCCAGTACCACCTTTATTTATTTTTTATTGAGCATATATAATCCCCGTAGAATGCTCAAGTCTCAAATGTTCAGTTCAGTGGCTTTTGACAATTAATTGTACGTAACCACTACTCAGAACGAGATAGAGAACATCACCATGATTCCAGAAAGTCTCCTGATTCCTGCCTTTCTGAATTGAAATTTCTATCCATCTCTAGGGTTTTTCAACTTCCACATTAGCATGATGTCATTGTGGCTTCTTTTAGCTTTTGTATCCATTTCTTTCTTGCAGGAGACTGAAGAGCCAATTGTAGAGTGTCAGGAATGTGAAACCGAAATTTCCCCTTCACAGACTGGGGGCTCCTCAGGTGACCTGGGGGATATCAGCTCCTTTTCCTCCAAGGCGTCCAGCTTACACCGCACGTCAAGTGGGACAAGTCTGTCAGCCATGCACAGCAGTGGCAGCTCAGGGAGAGGAGCCGGACCACTCAAAGGGAAAACCAGCGGGACAGAACCCGCAGATTTTGCCTTGCCCAGCTCCCGAGGAGGCCCAGGAAAACTGAGGTGCAGACAGGGTCTCCAGAGAGAGAGCTACAGCAGGGGCAGGGTTGCTGACATTTTAATATCACAGGAAAAGGGGAGTCATGGGAACCCCCACCCCAATCCTCCAATTAGGATAATTCAAATCCTCTTCCTCCCCTTTTGTTCCTCTCCTATTTGGTTTTGCATGGGAGGTGGGGTGGAGCTCTGTGGGAGCTAGACTTCTAAGAAAATGTAGGAAAACAGGTGAGGGGACTTTGGGAGTGCTGGCATATGCTACTGCCATCCCCATTTTATGTAGCCTATAAGTGTTTTGGTTGGGAATACAAAAAGTTTAGGGTAGTGACCCCAACTTGACACATTCCTAGCTTCTTGTTATCCTCTGCAGGTGTCTAGAGCCTGAAGTAGAAGAGGAGGCAGGGCGGAAATGGGTTTGCTGTTTTTGAGGGCAGCAGTAGGAGGCTTTGTCAGGAGGGAATAGACTTGTGCAGAGGAGGATGTCCTTTCCTTATTATCCAACACTCCCACTCCCTGGCTGATAGTTTTGGTGGTGGGTGTTCAGACCGGCTTCCTGCTGCCCTGGAGGGCTAGCACATGTTGGCTTGGCATGTAGTTTAAGGGCCGTGGGGAGAGTTTGTGAAGAAAGGACCCAGTCGCAGGCGCTGTCAGACTAACCTGTCTTCATTCTCTAGTCCTAGAAAAGGGGTCAGTCAGACAGGGGCGCCAGTGTGTGAGGAGGATGGTGATGCAGGCCTTGGCATCAGACAGGGAGGGAAGGCTCCAGTCACGCCTCGTGGGCGCGGGCGAAGGGGCCGCCCGCCTTCTCGGACCACTGGAACCAGGTACCCGGGTAGTGTGAGATAACGCTTAGTCTATGACTTGTTCAGAAAAAAAGGGAGTAGAGAGAAGAGAGGGGAGTAGAGAGTATGTGGGGTGTCAGGAGGGACATGAGGGGTCCGCACCGACTGGGGAGTGGGCAGGGATCAGAGAGGCTACCGAGAAACCAGGCTTATGCCTGTGCGGGGTCCTCCAAGAACGGGCTGACAAAGGAGTGGGAAACCTGGTAGATAAGTACTTTTCTTAATTCTTACTGCTGCCCCCTGTCTCTTATCTCTCTTTAGAGAAGCAGCTGTTCCTGGCCCCTTGGGCATAGAGGACATTTCACCCAGCATGTCACCGGAGGATAAATCCTTCACTCGTATTGTGCCCAGAGTGCCGGACTCCACCAGGCGGGCAGACGTGGGTGCTGGTGCTTTGCGTCGAAGTGACTCTCCAGAGATTCCTTTTCAAGCTGCTGCTGGTCCTTCTGATGGTTTGGATGCCTCCTCCCCAGGGAATAGCTTTGTAGGGCTCCGTGTTGTAGCCAAGTGGTCGTCAAATGGCTATTTTTACTCTGGGAAAATCACTCGTGATGTCGGAGCTGGGAAGTATAAATTGCTCTTTGATGATGGATACGAGTGTGACGTTTTGGGCAAAGACATTCTCCTGTGTGACCCCATCCCACTGGATACAGAAGTGACAGCCCTCTCCGAGGATGAGTATTTCAGTGCAGGTAATAAAGGGGTGGAGTCTGTAAGAGATTTGCTGTGCCGGGGCCAGTCTTCTCTCCAGTCAGTTACTACCAAGAGTCCTCACTCCAGCGTAATTGCTGGACCCCTCTGCGGGGGTCTCCAAAGCTGTTCCATTCCTACTATACTGGTTACTTCCACACTGCCTTTTTTGTTTTCCTTTGTTGCTTATTTTTGAATGAACTTACTTTGGCATAATATTATATTTACAGGAAATATACAGAGTACTGTGCCAAGTACAGAATACTGGGATAGCGTAGGGAGTTGCTGTCCACCCCTCAGCCAGCTTCCCAGTTTTCCCTGTTGTTAATATCTTCCATTAGCATGGTACATTTGTCACAACTAAGAAACCAACCTAACTCCTTACTAACTAAATTCCAGACCTTGTTTGGATTTCACGAGCTTTTACGTGTTCTTTTTCTGTTCTAGGATCCAGTCCATTAGCCCTCATGTGTCCTTTGATCTCCTTTGATCTGTGACAGTTTCTGAATTTTTTCTTCTTTTTCTTGACGTTGACAGTTTTGGGGGATTAAATATTTTGTAGAATATCACTCAGTTTGGGTCTTCTCATGTTTTATTTGATTAGATCAGAGTGCTAAGGGTTTTGAAAAGAATGCTGCGAAGGTGAAGTGCACTTCTTTTGACATCACATAGAGTAGAGAGGCCATGACATCCACAGGACGTCACTGGTCTCGTTAGTCCTCATCCCTTGGTTAAAGTGTTTGCCAGTTTTGTCCACTGTAAAGTTAGTGTTTTTCCTTTTCACCACTGAGACTTACATATAGTACCTGCCTTGCTGGGAATCTAGTAGGTGAGTGGCAGATATATTGAAATATTTTTACTTAGGAAGAAGTTGTTTGTACTGTGTTTTTGTGCCTGCATACCTACCGACCATTTACTGTCTAGTTTGAAAAATGGTACCTTTTTTTTTTTTTCTTATAGTAGCCAGTTCCCCATAATCATGATGGTGACAGATCTGTATTTGTTATGACTGTTTCGTGTGCCAGTTCTTTGAATATATTGCCTCTTTTCTGTGAGCTAATTTGGAAATAAATGTTTGTGTTGAGTTTTGTCATTTAAAAATACCGTTTCTGGAGATTGTTCGGAATATGGATTAGAATATAATGGGCAACAGTGCCTCTGTTAAAGTATCTTCACACCTTCCTGTGATGTAGACTCCTGAGTAGTTGTTTCCCCTTTATTTTGTTGTTAAACTTAACCTTTTAGCGCTGAATAACAGCTCTGTGTGGCTTTAGTTAGTAGCATGTGGATTTAGGTCTTTTATGGTCTGTAGCTTATGTAGTTTGTATCAAATATATTCATTCTTTTTCAAATGTAAAGCTTATCGTGGGGGTCCTCTTAAGACCGTCTGTATCCAGGGTGAATTACAGCATCGGGGTTGGAGGGAGTCTGTGTCTCATTTATTAGGCTGTCTACTAATGTCAATGTTAGCCACCTTTAGTTTTAGTAACTCTTCATCAGTATGAAGTTTATTTTTGCTTTGGGCTTCTTTGTCCTTTTCAAGGGGGTCATTGTGATTTAGTTTCCTGATAGAGGTTTAAACAAGAGGAAAGGGAGTGGTTGTGTGGCATAGATAGAGAACCAAGGCTTGCTTTCATGTCTGTATTTCTTTCCTTGGTGGCATATGCTCTGGGTTTCTTTTAGCCCTTCATTCAAGCACAGGCTAATGGGGGAAAACAAATGGACCCTTTTAAAAGGTGTTCATGAGGGGCGCCTGGGTGGCTCAGCAGGTTAAAACCTCTGCCTTCGGCTCAGGTCATGATCCCAGGGTCCTGGGATCGAGCCCCACATCGGGCTCTCTGCTCAGCGGGGAGCCTGCTTCCCCCTCTCTCTCTCTGCCTGTCTCTCTGCCTACTTGTGATCTCTGTCAAATAAATAAATAAACTCTTAAAAAAATAAAAAATAAAAATAAAAGGTGTTCATGATAATGCATTGTTTTTACCTCATATATGTGTTTTCATACACACATATATATATTGCACACGTGTGTGTGAATTGTTTGATAGGTAGAGGGAACTTTTCATAGGTTTCAGAATGGGTTTTACCCAAGACCACACTGCTTGGTGGTGGCAGAATTAGACGTAAGCCTAGGTCTCCTGAATTCTAGCCCTGATCCCTTTTATATTCCACATTGTGTTCCTTCTAAATGAGAGGCCTTATTTTTAGGTTCTGAATCAGAGCAAGAAATAGATAAGAGGGAAAATTAGGCAGGAGAGGCAGAATTTATTTATTTTTTCCTTTCTTTGCTCTGTATCTCTGTTTTGATTTAGCCACACAGACACATGTTCTCTTTTAGCGTGATGTCATCTTTCACCTACAGCTTAACTCAAGAATTATCACTCAGCCTCCAAAGAAGCCAAGAAGGAAAGGTTTAGTAAGTTATAATGGAATTGTTAAGAAACCACATGTCTCACTTGAAAAAATAATTGAACTACTAACAACTCATAAAGGCTGGCTTTAGGAAGTTATTTTATAACTGAAGAGTTCCCTCTGTTAAGAACCTTTCCATGTCCCAACCCCAGGGTAGTAGCTACATACCTTCCTAAGTGGTGGTGGTGTCTGGGATTGACCACTGGAATTTCTTTAAGTACTGGCTTCAGCCCCCTGTTGTACCTTTTAATGCCTTGCCCCAAGCCTGCCGTGCAGAGCCATGGTGAGTGGGTGCCAAGCAACCTAAAACAACAGCAGGCCGCTCTTCTGTTGTTCCCACTCAGGGGTGGTGAAAGGGCACAGGAAGGAATCTGGAGAATTGTACTACAGCATTGAAAAAGAAGGCCAAAGGAAGTGGTACAAGCGAATGGCCGTCATTCTGTCCTTGGAGCAAGGAAACAGACTGAGGGAGCAGTATGGCCTTGGCCCATACGAGGCAGTAACCCCCCTCACCAAGGCAGCAGATATCAGCTTGGGTAAGACCTTTGCTTCCTAAAAAACTGCCCCCAGGCCCTGCTCTGTTTGTGTTAGGAGGAGTGAATTCTAGAGTAGTAAGCATGCTTCCCTAAATCTTACTACTCCTGTGGTGTATGAGATGCTGATGAGCTGCTGTTTTCTGGAGCCATTGCCTATCTCTGTTTCCTTCCCTGGACAAGACAGTAAGTCCTCAGATTCTTCTGACCTCCCCAGTTTTCTGCAGGGGGCCAGGCATACTTCAATCATGGCTGAGACTGAAACAGAAAAGGTGGTGGCTTGAAGAGAGGTTTTGTGCTGCCTGGGGAGGTGGAGGAAAGGGTGTGGTGATCTCTAACTCAGGCCCTGCCCAGCTTCTTGGAGTCCAGGGCCTCATGGTCTCGCGGAATTGACCAACCTTTGGCTTACCCTATCCTAGACAATTTGGTGGAAGGGAAGCGGAAACGGCGCAGCAACGTCAGTTCCCCGGCCACCCCCGTTGCCTCCAGCAGCAGCAGCACAACCCCTACCCGCAAGACCACAGAAAGCCCTCGTGCCTCCTCGGGAGTTCCCTCAGGCAAAAGAAAACTGATCACCTCTGAAGAGGAACGGTCCCCTGCCAAGCGAGGCCGGAAGTCTGCCACTGTGAAACCTGGTGAGTGCTTCCTTTTGCCTCATTCTCCCTCAGACCACTATGGAATGCAGGGCTAGCTGCCAGAGAGATGGAGCCTGAGAAGTGGCGGTGGCTCCTCTGTCCTGGCTACAAAGATGGGGTCCCATACAAGCCCCAGGAGGTACTCCGCTTACTGCATCCTCCTTTATGCATCTCCCAGCAGAGTCCAGTAGAGGTAGATAGGACATGAAATCTTGGTTGGAAACATTCATTGACTTCCGTGTAGGTTCTAAGAGGGGGAAAGAAGTACTGAATTTTAAGCAGATTCAAAATAGGTGAAACTGGTCTTACATATCTTCTTTACCTGGCACAATCTTCTACCTCAGGAAGCTCTGCTTCCCCCTCCCTTGCACCCAGGGTCCTCTGGCTCTCCCAGACTTCCTCTTGAAAGCTAGTACCTCACTCTGCATCTCCCATCCTTGTACTGTTCCCAAACAACTGCTTTCCAGTCCCTCATGCTTCCTATTATCAGGAATTTATCTATCTTTATCTGTATTTGTTTCAGTCTCTACTATGATCCTTTCACATCCATTGGGGTTCTAGAGACACAGGGGTAAAGTCCTCCTGTCTGCCCTGAGGCAGCCCTCTCAGTCCAGCATACCGAAGGACTTCATTGATTGTTACATGTCCATTGTCCTGGCACCAGAACTGCTTTTGTTTCCTGTGTATTTGGGTTCTGTCATCTCCATATATATCTCACACTCCTGTTGTGTTCAGGTTATGTGAGGCATGGAACTAACTGCTTTACACATAAGACCTCAGATAATCCCTATGAGGTATAGATGTTAGAATTCATGTTCCAGTTGAACAATCTGTGGCACAGGAGAGTGGGCTGACTTTTCCAAGGTGACCGAGTCATCCAGAAGTCACATTCAGGCAGTTTGATTTTGAAGTCAAAGCTTATACATACTGCATCAGACTGTGCTTCTCCTGCTGGTTTTGTTTTAGGGAGGCATGACCTGTCTGTCATCTTAGCCTCCTAATGAGGCTATGATTCCGCTTCTCCAAATCAGGTATTTGTTTTCTTTCTGTGGACTTATTGGGGCACTCCTAGCATGGGTGTTCTGGGAGTCCTGGGCTGGCTGGTTCACTTACCCACCACCAGGGGTTGGAAACTGGGACAATTGAAGCAGGCTGGTTTGATGGTGCTCCATCAGCGTGTAAGAACACTTTCTTACCATGTATTCTGTGCACCGTTCTGGTGAGGGTCAGGCATAGGATGGACTGTCTGCCAGGGACATTTCTTGGTAATAAAAAAGGTGGGCTTTTTGTTGTCTGTTTTTAAGGGCTGTTTCAAAATAACACATATCTTGGGGGATTCTGAGCACTGGGCAAAGAAAGTGGGCTGAAGATTTCCAAATAATTTTTCATTCCTACCTAAGCTTCGTTTGTATTAGAACCACCACCTTCTTCAAATGATCTCGGAAGTATTTGGTTTGGCTGTATAAAAACAATACTAGTTGATTTTAATCTATGAAAATAATGTATACATCATCATGACTGTAAAATTTAAATATATCCCATTTCTCTGCACTGTAAATTGGGTCCTACGTTATTGACCATATAGCTCAAAAAAGTTGGTCAGGACCTTCCCAGCCCATCCTGTCGTGCCCAGGCAGTGGTCTGTAGCCTTCTAGTAACTGTGCTCTGTCCTTTCCAGGTGCGGTGGGGGCAGGAGAGTTTGTGAGCCCCTGTGAGAGTGGAGACAACATGGCTGAACCCTCTGCCCTGGAAGAGCAGAGAGGGCCCTTGCCCCTCAACAAGACCTTGTTTTTGGGCTATGCTTTTCTTCTCACCATGGCCACAACCAGTGACAAGTTGGCCAGTCGCTCCAAACTGCCAGATGGTCCTACAGGAAGCAGTGAGGAAGAGGAGGGTAAGTCCCGAGGAAGAGGAGGGTAAGTCCCTAGGAAGCCTGGGGACTCTGACACTTGGGCACTTTCTTCCTTTCTGTTCACTTTATGAGCCTACAAAGGTGGCAGTCCAGGTGGCATCTCGGATCTTGGTCAGGGAAAGTTAATGAGCCCTGCCTTTTGATTTATAGACTGTTTCCACAGAATTCCTCTTGGTGGCTCCTCAACCCTGTGAGCCAGATGGGAGATAGATCTTACCGTCTGCTTTAAAGATGAGGAAACCAGCTTGGAGAGGTTAAATAATTGCTTTTTGTCTGCAGTAATGGTAGAGTTGGGACTAGAACCCCTGTTCATTTTACCCTACTATAGTCATCCGGATCCGTCAAGTTTCTGAATGCCTTGCCGCTTTCCCATCTGTGTGCTAGGGGCAACTGCTAGAGAAGACCCACGTGAGGGCCGAGTGCACTCTCTTGAGGTCTGAGTGTAAGACTAAGAATGTAGGGTGCCCAGAGCCCTTGGGTGATTACAGAGAAGCAGCTTCTAAGCCTTTGCAGCTCTTGTACCTCTCTTCAACCTTAAACCTCATCTGTATATTGCATTTCTGTGTTGTCTGTTACATAGGGTTTGAGTGAAGGCGGCAGTGGGGAGAATTAAAAAATTGTTTCAACTGTCTGAAAAGTGTGATCTAGGAGAGAAAATGGACAGATAAAAATGTATACACTGTAAGTGACTCAGCAGCATCCAGGTGGGATGATGTTCTGCAGGTTAGAGTTGAATCTTGCAAGAGGGGATCACATTAGGGAACATGGTTTAAAAGAGCAGCACTGCAGATCTGTGATGGTTGGCATGTCAGGTGCTTGGATGACTCTCTGCTAACTAACCAAAACTATATCTCACCCACTGTAGCCATGTGGAGATCTTTATAGGGACGCAGATCTTTACAGGTGGTCAGGGAGTTGCAGTTAGGGTTTATGCTGTTTGGAAGGTGCATAGACGGAGTCAGCCGCAGAGCGTTTCTAGCGTGCGGGAGCAGGTGGCATGTGTGGGGTTTCAGGGTTGTGCACCCAGCCTTTTTTGTCAGAATTGAGATAGGTATAGAATTGTCAGAATTGAGATAGGTATAGGTCCTACCTATAGGCAAGGAGATAAGGTGTCTGTTTTCCTAGCCAAGAGTGTAGTTTTACATTGATCATAATGAGTCCCTTGGGGATTGTGTGAGCTGTGTTGTGGGATCAAAACAGTGTGTGTGGTCTTGTTTTCTTTTGCAGTATTGCTAGACTCCGGACCTTCCTTATTCTCCAGCACACTCCTAGCCGTTCCCTAGACCCAGGACTTGGCAGTTCTGTAGATATTTTATTTGTGGGTTGGTACAGCATGGTCAAGAAAGCCAGCTTTGGTATGAGATGCAGACTGTCCAGTTCCTTAAGCGTCTGTGACCATATGTAAGATTAATAAACTCAGCTCAGAAGAATTCCCTCCATTGCTGATACATGAAATGTTTTTAATCCCAACCTTCTAACCAAACGTGAGGGAGGTAGGCCTTGTCTAAATGAGGAGGGAATTGGACTTTTTTTTAGAGAGATTTCCAGGTTTCTTCTTCTTCTTCTTCTTTTTTTTTTTTTAAAGATTTTATTTATTTATTTGACAGAGTGCACAAGCAGGGGAAGCAGCAGGCAGAGAGAGAGGCAGGGCTTGATCCCAGGACCCTGGGATCATGACCTGAGCCCAAGGCAGACGCTTAACTGACTGAGCCACCCACGTGCCCCGATTTCCAGGTTTCTTGTGGAAAATGTGGTTGTAGTGAACACATCTGTTTTATGTTGCTCCTTTATTGTTGGATTATTGCCCCAAAGTACTAAAGTCCTTGATACTTTTAGTATGTTGAAGGTCCCTCAATCTCAAAAAGCCTAAAGACATTTGTACTAGAACAGTCTTCTAACAGAATATTAAGAAACCATGTTTAAGAATTTAAGAATTTAAAGAAACCATGTGGTATTACTTGCAGATAAATGGGAATCTCTTAGATGCCACTTTAGATAAGGAGCTCATAAAATATTTGAATTCATTTAATGAGACCTATTTATTCATGAAATAAGAATATGGCACTTGGTTATTGTTGGGAGGCATACCATCAACGGCCCATCAGCCATGGGGATTTGACTCTAGAGTTGGGTTCATTTAGTACCTTCATCCTTTAGATGATGGAATTAAAAACCTGTTCATTTTAGCCTCTGGTGGGGCAGGGCCACTCATAAGTCGCAAATAAAATTTAAATCCAAAATGAGAAAAAGTAGAGGAGTAGACTGCTGCTACCTAGGTGGGATAATGTTTGATTACACAGATGCAAGGAACATAATTGGCGATTAAAACCAAAGAGGTCAGGACTAGAAACAGACCTGGATTAAGCAGATGTAACATAGAAGTCTTGGGAAAAAGAAAGGACCACGCGAGGCCTTGGCAGTGACTCAGCAGTAAGAGTGTTGGTACTAAAAATTGTGACGAGGTGTATTGAGATAGATCAACAGGATGCAGTGACAAGCCTGAGCAATAGTCCTGCTATATTCTGAGTTGTTTACAACCATTTAGAGTTTCCAGTTTGAGCTCTCATTTTAAGAGGAACATGGAGAATGCTTAGTCAAGAAAAGAGCAATGAAGGTGAATGGGCCAGCCAGTCAGACCTTCCCAGAGGTGTAGAGTCCTGACTGTGGGGCACCAGCACTCTCTGCGGCTCCAGCAGGCAAGGAGGGCAGCAGAGGGCTGGCCTCAAGGGGTCTGCTCTGCCGGTATTTACCACTGGGCATGAGGGGGATGGGAAGTGGTCCTGGCTCTGAACTCTTAATGAATTTGGTTGGGTTTTTTATTTGTGTAAGTTCATTAGAACTTAATTTCTCAGAAATCTTAAATTAACTAAAGTCTCTAATGTCTTGCTTTTTTCTTTTCTTTTTTTAATGTGTTATTTATATATGAGAGGAGCAGATATTTGGTCAAAAGAAGCAATTTCTAATTGCCTAGGGTCATTACAGCTTCAGCCTCATCTCTCATAACTTCTACTTCACCCTCAAGACTGTAATGCAGTCATTGATGTTCAGTGTCCTGAGGTACTTCAAGATCATCAAAGGTAGATAGTTTTCAATAAAAAGGTTGAAATAGGATTTTTCTGGCTAACCTTCACTTAATCAGTTACATTTTAGAAACCCTACTTTCTTTGAGCTTTCTGGTTCATCACAGTTTTAGTGTATAGAGGGTAAAACTGCTGATGAAGGGGGAATTTGAAGGCTTTGTTAGAAAAAGTGTGAATCAGCTATTCTTTATCTCCACAAGCAGGCAGAATTAGAGGAAATGGGCTTAGTTTGCAGGAGAGATTGAGGGTAGGCATAAAGGACAGCTTCTTGATGGTAAGGGTTACTCATATTGGAATACCCACCATGGGAACTGGTTGTGTGTCCATCCTTGTTAACAGTCCCATGACTCAGTACACAAACCTTTGATGTTTTTTAGGTCCAGGACCTACCCCATTTCTCATCTTCCCTACCCCTTCTGCTCTTGTCCCTTCTTTTGGCAGCATTTTGTAGTCCTCATGACAGAGCTCTTTCTGACCCATGGGAAAGCCCTTGATCCGTCTTTGGGATATAGTGCTATAGAGATAGTGGGGGAAGTGTGAAAGGAGGCAGTAAGAAGCAGTCTTAAAGTAGCGAATAAGAAACCAACTAGTAATTATGATCTTGGTTTTTTGTTTTTGTTTTTTTTAAATAGAATTTTTAGAAATTCCTCCTTTCAACAAGCAGTATACAGAATCCCAGCTTCGAGCAGGAGCTGGCTATATCCTTGAAGACTTCAATGAAGCCCAGGTGAGGAGTTTCTTTGTTTAGCTTCCCAGGTGGGTCAATGATGAGAAGAACCTGAGAGGGAGGGGATGGGTTTCATAGGCAACCCCATGAAAACCCTTTCCACAGTTCAGGAACTGGGAAACTGCTACAAGGTTTTGCATGAAGTAGAATTTTTACTTTTATGTAAGGAAGAGAAGTTGGAACCCTTATTTGTTAAAGGCTGTGGTTCTGTTTCTGGGACAAAAGCAGATTAAAACTTGTGTTTAATAGAAATCCCCATTATAGTGTTGCTGATTCTCAGCCTGGAAGATTGAATACCTGGGCTTGGGTTGTCCCTTGAGGGTTTAGGTCCCCAGAAAAACCTGCAGGTGAGGCAGGGAGAGTATCTAGGGCAGTGCCTTGGGCCTTTCATTGAGAGAGGAAGTGTTGGGCAGAAGGATAGGCTCAGCCCCATTTTGGGTAGTATTTGGAAGTGTTCAGATCTGTTCTCTGGAACTCAGGGCTGCTATTCAGGGGCTTTCTGTAGAAGTCACCAGACCTATTGGTTCTGTTCCTTTTCTTCCAGTGTAACACAGCCTACCAGTGTCTCCTAATTGCGGATCAGCACTGTCGAACCCGGAAGTATTTCCTGTGCCTTGCCAGTGGGATTCCTTGTGTGTCTCATGTCTGGGTCCATGATAGTTGCCATGCCAACCAGCTCCAGAATTACCGTAATTATTTGCTGCCTGCTGGGTACAGCCTTGAGGAGCAAAGAATTCTGGATTGGTGAGTATTTGAGAGCCCATCTAGGATGGTAGGCAGGAAGACAGCAAGCTTTTGGAGGGGGGAGAATCTAGGTGAGAGTGTATTTGTAGAAACTATAATTGTCATAGGATAAATTAGAGAATTTCAGTGAGTTCTTTTCATCAGTTCATCTAATTTATGTTCCTGATGTATCCTGGTTAAGGACCTTTTGAAAATATGTGAGGATCCATGTAGGTTCAGTATTCTTGACCTCTAAGGTTAGGGGACTAAGTTTTAAGCAAGGCATTTTATTCTCAGCCCCAGGATGGATCTGGACAGCAGAAGGGCTGAATTAGAATGCCAGGATTCCAGAAAATACATGATTCACAGGAGAGAAGGAGAGTGGTATCCTAATGCAGGACTTTGGGAAACATTCACATGGGCCCAAGTCCTTTGGCAGAAGGGCTCTTGTTGGAAGTGATCTGTCATGCTAAGGTCTTTTCCAGTTCTAAGCTGCTGTGTCTCTGACTCCTTCATAGGCAACCCCGTGAAAACCCTTTCCACAATCTGAAGGTACTCTTGGTGTCAGACCAACAGCAGAACTTCCTGGAGCTCTGGTCTGAGATCCTCATGACTGGGGGGGCAGCCTCCGTGAAGCAGCACCATTCAAGTGCCCATAACAAAGGTGCGTCCCTGCAGAGTGTGTGTGGTGGTACTGCTCTAGGGAGGGCCTCAGACCCGCGGGTGCTCGGCCTTGTGGTCTGACTGGCTGACCTTATCCATGTTTCTGAGAGAAGAAAGGTACCACCTTCAAGAGGTAAGCCACTAGGAGTGAGGCCCTGGGTTGTTGATGCTTCTGCTGCTGTCCAGTGCTGTACTGATAAACATGCCTATAAGGGTAGCATCTAATGATGGTGACTTTTCACTTTGGGTTGTGATCAGTAACACTGACATGAAAAGCTTGAGTTTGGGCTCAGTGCTATGCACTGGCTAGGAAGCATGTCTTTTTCCACGGAAGGCTAAATCCAGTCTCCTCTCTTCCCTCACCTTCCCCTGCTTCTGCAGATATTGCGTTAGGGGTATTTGACGTGGTGGTGACGGATCCCTCATGCCCGGCCTCGGTGCTGAAGTGTGCGGAAGCATTGCAGCTGCCTGTGGTGTCACAGGAGTGGGTGATCCAGTGCCTCATTGTTGGGGAGAGAATTGGATTCAAGCAGCATCCAAAATATAAACACGATTATGTTTCTCACTAAGGATACTTCGTCTCATTGATTTTATTCCCTGATGTTGTGGAGATTGTGTTTTAACCGGGTTTTAAATGTGTCTTGTGTGTAACTGGATTCTTTGCATGGATCTTGTATATAGTTTTATTTGCTGGACTTTTATGATAAAATAAATGTTGAATCTCTTCGGTTGTAGTAACTGGGATTTCTTCATCCATTTCTTTGAACTTAATTGCAGAACAAAAAGCAAGACAAACCTAGTACCTTCTGCGGTTTTCAATAGGCTTGTTCATAGTAGGAGGACAGCTAGCCAAGGTAAATAAGTGAAATTTTTAAAATTTTCTGTGGTATCTTTGTCAAAAGGTTATCCTGGGCTAAAATTCGACTTTCAAAAAAAAACCTGATTTTACAGTAGGCCCAAATCAATAGATGGAGCAAAGTTAAATAGAGTTGGGCATCTGTTACTTAAAGAAAATCATCTTAGAGCTGAGCTCACTGACAGCTGACCTGTGGGTACTGTACTCTGAGAACTAAAAAGGAAAAAGCACCAATTGCTGTGAAAGGGCAGTGACTATAAGCCTGATGGGATGACTTTCTGCAAGGATAAACATGAGAAACGCAGGGACAACACTTGGAAATGTTAGCAGCTCTGGCCAGAGGTCCAATTTTATAACTGTTACTGCTGTCATGGTTCCTAGAAGCTATTCCTTCCCTACCCCTAGCAGCATCCCTGTTGATGTCCTGTCATTCTCTGAAGCAGGAGTTAAAAAGTTTTCCCTGACAGTAAATATTTCAGGCCTTCTGGGCCATTTGACGGGTCACAAAACCTTTGCCATGACAGCATGAAAGCAATCACAGACAAGTAAATGAGTGTGGCTGGGTTCCAGTAAGATTTCATTTACAAAAACAGGTGGTGGGCCAGAGTTTGCTAACTTCTCCACGGACAGCAGTGGAAAGGGTTACCTCAGCACACAAGTGTAGGAAATAGGATACAGTATGTGGTAGAGAAGGACCAGAATCACTGGCTACAGACTGAGGCTGGAATGCTGCATTCTTTCTCATTATAGAGGGAGTTGTTCAATAAACATTTATTTTTGTTCACACCAATATGAACATTAATAATTATAGTAATGGTTGGGCCAGATTAGGGGAACCTTAACTTTTGTGGTTTTTCCAAGAGGGGATAATAAGACTCGCAGTTTTCAATATTTGGAACCTAGAAATTTGACCTCAGGCTTTTTCATAAGGACTCCTTTTCTTTGTTAAAATAGGAATAATTAAACATGTCGTCAATAGCTAAAATTGCCCTTTTTCCAGTCTGAAATAATTGGAAGTTACGACTTACTGCTGTCTCTCGCAGCTTGAACAGTACCTAGGCGCATAGTAGGTGCTCAACAAATGGACGTGTCTGACAGACGTTCTCCATGTAATGGATCTTGCAAGGTCAGCAGAGAGAGAGCTGGCACCACATGTCCTCCATGGTGGGTGAGTTAAGAACTCCCTTAAGATGGGGTAGACTTTTCCACACGGGAAGGATTTGTACCCATGAATGTTCAATAGTAGTAGCTTCTAGGAGGAAAGGTAGGGCCCTCAGTAGACGGCAGGCATTTGCAGAGCGGCTGGAGAGTGGGATGTTTTGAATTTTCTGTCACGGATGTGGGAACGCAGTGAGAGACTGCTGGTTTGTGAACCAGTTATTTTCACATCCCAAAACTATAAAAGAAAAAAAGAACCTCATCAAATATGCTTTCCCAAGATTTTCTTCAAAGAAAGAGTAATCAGGACAGCCTGTAATCTACTTAATGTCATCTTCTAAAACAGTTTCTTGGACTTCTCTGCTTAAAATCACTTAGGAAAAATCTGCTTGAGGACATTTGAGAAACAAAAAGGAGAACAATAAAATGCTTTTTAAAAATAGGAGAGACCTCTGAGAAAAGCCAACCACCACTGAATCTTGGTGCTGGTTCCACTGAATGTTGGATTAAAAAGCTAAGAACTTGAAGGGGTAATCATCTTTCCCATGCATGGAAGCTGGGTACTAGAAGCCAGGGAGGCAGCGTGCCCGGCGCTGCAGAGCTGGTTAATGTCACAACTGGGAACCGGCCACAGCCACTCCACTTCCCGGTTCGTTCTTCCTGCCCAGCTGAGATCTAAAAACCCATCTCAGCATCAGGAGTTTTAGTATTTCACTATGATGGTGGCTTTTACTAGAAGTTAAGCTTCATTAATATAAATAAAGATGATCAGACACAGCCCTTTATCTCAGCCTTAGTTTCCTTGTTTATAAAATGAGGCCATTTAGACGAGACGGTGGCTAACGTCTCTTAGCTCTGGAATTATAAATTGTTCAAAAGTCACACACACAGCGTCCACAAACTTCCCCAAGGCTTGTTCGTACCTGCCCAGAGTTCCACCGGCCTGGGTGTAATATTTGTTATAATCTAGTCGTAAGAGTAGTTGAGCCAAATCTGAGTTGATCTGATGGTTCCGAACGCTGGAGAGAATCTTGAATAGCAGGGAAGACTGGCGGCTGAAGCCCTGAAAGGGAGAAAGACCCGGGCTATCACTCCTCTCAGACTCACCAACTGTCCATGTGGAGTGAGGTGGGAGTGGGGGAGCTCCTTGAAAAACTCTTGCTCAAAATTCTACAGCACCAGCTGGCCTTCCCACAGCCTCGCTTCTCTTAGCTCCTAAAAGGTCTTCTTAGGACGGAGTCCACAGATAGCATGACTTTCTGTGAAACTCCACTCCCATGCTCAGTAGGAAGTTAGCATCCGCTTTCAAATTAATGTATTCTGTTGTATACTGGGGCTGGGGAGAGCCGGCGGCTTTTTGTTAAAGATAATTAAAATCCCAGTGAAGCAGAGTTCGTTCAAGGAAGTAAGGAGGTTGGATAGGAGAATGTGAGAACAAAGCCAGTGCATGTTTGTGGGCTGAAGAAACTATTCACAGCTGAACTATTTTTGAACGCTGAGATGATGGCACATAATTAGCTACTTCAGAATGAACTGATAACAAGATACAAAGATTAAAATGTTGGTTATTTCTGTATGTATGTATGTATTGGGGGAAATGCTTTATTGACTCTGAGGAAAAGATGGTGATTCCCCACTGGCAAAACATCCTCCACCCTCTGGACAGGGCTGCATACGGCCAACAGCCAGGCAGACTCACCTTCACCAGGATGCCCAGCTGGGCCGCCCCACGTTCATCCAGCGGGCCCAGGTTCTGACTGACCAGCGAGCAAAAGCCGTGACAGAGATCTAGGATTTCGTTCAGGCAGTGAAACACCTACCCAGGAAGCGGTTGGTATTAGGAAAAGAAGGAAGATACATGTAGGATATTAAAAGATAGGGGAAAACAGTCTAAGAGCTACCTTATTCCCACTCTTTGACCTCAGGAGAGACAATGTCACATGTCAGTCCTGCTGGCCCCTCAAAATGCAACAAGTGGAAACCAAACTCTTCCCTTCCTGCAAAGATGCTATCATTCTCTTAGTCACCCCTGCACAAACCTTCCGCTGTAGTCACATCACACTAGTCATCATTTCTTGGGCCCACCCAGCGTGCTCCTGCCCTGAGCTTTGCTTTCACTGTTGGTCCCTATACCCAGGATCCTTTCCTTGAAGCCGCTTCATGTTCTGCCTTCTCAGTGGTACACTCCTTTCCCCATGTAGCCTTTAGTGACCCCTGCTTCTATTATCTATACTGTTCTCTTGGCCCCTGTTCAGGCCGCCTGTGTTGTTCCTGGTTTATGTATGTATGTATGTATGTTCTGTTTCTCCAACTAGATTGTGAGCTCCTTAAGGGCAGAGCCATGACTTATACCTCTTTGTATCCCCAGTGCCTTGCACACAGTAAGCACTCAATAAATATTTAATGGTGACCACCTGCTCTCATCTTCTCCTTTTCCCAAGGATGCGCTCCTGCCATTTGAGGACAGTCCGCCTGTCACAGTAGCTTTTGGTGTTGTCAGTTCACAGAAAGAGCCCTTGGGACTGGCATCTGTGTAACCTGCTCTCCCTCAGTGCGGCAAAAACAGCTTCGGATAGGAACAAAGAGAAGTCTGCAGTGTTTGTGGTGTGGCAGAACTGAGGGAGAAGAGCTGGCTGACATCAGAGATGAAGTGTGATCTATGTAACCCATATAATCAGAGAATCTATGAGGGGTTATTTCAGCCTTCCCGCTTTCTATTCTGGAATTGGCATGCATGTTGAACTTTAAAAAACACCGGGGGGTGCCTGGGTGGCTCAGTGGGTTAAAGCCTCTGCCTTCAGCTCTGGTCATGATCCCAGGGTCCTGGGATCGAGCCCCGCACTGGGCTCTCTGCTCAGCGGGGAGCCTGCTTCCTCCTCTCTCTGCCTGTCTCTCTGCCTACTTGTGATCTCTGTCAAATAAATTAAAACAAACAAAAACAACAACAACAAAAAAAACACCAGGCCCTGGGTTTCACTCCAGAGATTCTAATTTAAGTGTTCAGGGTCCCAGATTTTTAAAGCTTCCAGGTGATTCCCATGTGTAGCCAAGGTTGAGGGTAATACACACACACGGGCAGGGAGACACTATTCCTCTTGGCTGTGAAAACAACTTGGAACTTGTGCATCCTGGCCCAAAAGATTGCTAAGAAAGTACTATATGTGCTTTCGTTAGTCTTTCTGTGGTGTCAGGTTTTTTTTAAATTAAATCCTTTCAGCACATACTCTATCTTCTGTAGCTGCTCACCACATCCCCAGGATACAATATTTCAGAAATTCAAAGACATTTAAGTTCCCTTTTAACATTCCCTTTTAGTTTTGCTTTAAGTTATTAAAAAGGTCTGAAAGTGGAGATTCAGCAATTGTTTAATGATAGTATCCTGGCAACTCAGGATCTAAGGGAACAGTCAGGCGAGAAGCAGTCTGAGGAAACCAACAGGCCTACTTACAGGTTTCAACAAGATAAAGGACTGAGCCAGCAGATTGCTGAGGAAGTGGTCATGAGCCAATCGGATGCTTTCAAAGTCACGGGTGGAGTTGATCTGATGCAGAAGCTGTGAGAACTGAGACTCCAGCACGTCCACCTGATGGGCAGGGACACAGGTACTTTCAGGACCCAGCACATTCTAAGCACTCAAGGACATTAAGATGCCTGACAGTATGAAAGAGAAAGTCTCCCTCCTATTCAAGCCACTTTAAAGCTGACCAAAGACCCCTTTGCATTGCTTAGCTTTCTACAAAGTTACCTGTCTAATGCCTAAGAAGCTCCAAAGTTCTGGCAGATCGCCTCGCCTCATGCCACATCCCCTCCACCAACTGACGTTCTAGCCAACTCTAAACATGAGGGTCAGATCAACAAGAATTAAATACTGCACTGCTGACAAGAACCCTAGACTCAGTCTCCTTCCCTTCATTCCCACTTTCTTCTAAAATGCCACCAAGAAACCCTGCCCAGTGATAAAATCTGTGCCTTTTCTCAACCCCCAACATTTCAACCACTGCAGGGTTGCAGTCCCTCTTGAGTCAACCCCGTCCACCTCCCAGACTTTGGTCGCCCTTCCTCTAGTCAGCCCTGGGCCCGGACCTGGAGATAGTACTGAAGATTATCCACCAAGAAGGCCATGTGATTTCTTAGGCGCCACTTGACAGCGTCTGTCTGGTTGGACTTGAGGTGCTTGCGCTGCATCTGGAGGGCCCAGCAGTGCTGCAGCTCGGCCTGCACCCGGCGCACGCTCAGTAAGTACTTGAAGACGACATTGTACCTGCGACAGAAATGTCAGGCTCTTCAGGAATAAAACTTCATTACCTACCTCACCTGCATGACAGACCCTAGGACTCTGGGCCTGCCACCTGTTCCCTGAGAGGCAAGGGAGGCAAGGAGAATGGCTAGAGCTGTGGCTGAATGGACTGTGGCTCATTGAGATGGTGGAATATTACATAGCTGTCAAAATGAACGTGCTTCAGCTGCACAGCCCAAGAGGACTCCTAGCAGTAGGATTCTGAATAAAAAGGTAAATCTCAGAGTACATAGAGCCTTTTATACTTTTATTCAATAAAGCTTAAAATAAGTGGGTAGGAAAAAAACATACATTGAGGGAAGATATATTGATGTTATAGAACTAAATATTAAAAGGACAGATAACGGGACTGTGGGAGAGGGGGAGCCAAGGGAGGGAGACTAAGAAAGACCGTTACTGTTGGTGTTCCAGTTTCTGTGCTGGGAAGTGCTTTTACAGCGTATGTGAAAGGAAGGCAGGAGGTCTTGTGTGGCCCAATAATAACAATGTGTTAGGAGGCAAGGATTTCAGTTAATCGAATTTTCTGTCCCAAAGAAGAGAATGCAATTAAGGGCTTCCTAGCTCCTGCCTCACGGCAAGCTCAGGGCCTAGCTGCCTCATGCTGAGCCCCACGCTGAGGACACACATGGGAAGAACAGCTGATTCCTAGTGAAACTGGATATATTTACTTGTTCATAGGCAGACTTGCAGAAACCAATATGATTTGGTTTTTAAGATCATCTATTTCTAATGGAACAACCTAGTAAAAATAGTACACTTTGTTTGGATTCGGATTTGAACAAACCAAAACATAACAAGACATTTTTGGATAACTGGGAAAGTTTCATTCTGTACCAGATATCAAATAAGGACTTGTTGTTAATTTTACTGGCTGTGATAACTGCGCTGTAGTTACACTGACAACACACCGGCTCTGCATCGCACATTGATGGAGTCAAACAACATGCCTGGGCTTTGCTGTCTAAGGCTCTCACTAAAACAAGAGATGGAACAGGTGACGCCGACAGACGCTGCAGCTGGATCATGTATACGTGGGGGCCGTTATGGTCCATGCTTTTGTTTGTTTGGAAATTCCCATAATAAAAAGTTTTTAAAACTACATCAGAGATTGATTTTTTTCAAGGGTGTTCAGAGCTTATCAAGTGAGGATGTACGTGTTTGCCTGTGGGACACTGGGAGTGGTGAAGGCTCAAGGACAAGGAGCAACTTCCTTCGTTGGGCTGTGGGCCCTGAACCTGCCCCCCAAACTCCTGGGACCAGCCTTGTCTTCTCCAGATCATGCCTAGGCTCTCATACCCTAAGCTTCTCTACTCAGAAAGGTAGAGAAGACTGGGAACAGGAGCAGAGGGTGGAAGAGAGGCCCTTTTGGTCATCATTTTCCTTTATCTCCATTCCTCTGGCCTGAGCACAACAGCTACTGTCCTCCAGCCACAGCCCGGGCCAGGACAGGATTTGAGAGATTTGTATAAGTGTGGGGACGGATTCCACAGGTGACTACTAGCCAAGCCTGCTTCTCCACCTCCCTTCCCCTAGAGCTCTGGTTTCCTGCCTCGGGGACAGGAGGTCCTGATGGAACTGAGCAACAGCACCTGGCAGGCTCTCAGGATAAAGAATAAAGCTGATCCCAGAGCCTCTTACCACACTGGTCCCGCTCCCGTATTCCATCCCAGCTTAGCCATCCCCACTGCCTCTCCCTGGGGGTAAGAAGGCGAGCTCCTCTGCAGTGGCTCAAGTCCACAGCAAACGTCTGGGCTTGGAAAGTCTTCCCAAGTAGATCAACAAAAAATTACACAAGTTCTAGGGAGGAAACTTGCTAGTCTGATGGAGTTGGCAAGGGCCAGATTCTTCATGAGGTGCTCAAGACTGCATCTTCCAGAGGCCACAGACAGACAGTGTGTAAACTGCTGATTGTGCGACTTAAAACATGACAACAGGCACCTGGCCGGCTCCATCAGTGGAGGCTGCGACTCCTAATCTCGGGACTGTAATTTCAAGCCCCACACTGGGTACAGAGATTGCTTAAAACATAAAATCTTAACAACAAACACACACGCCACCACCACACTGGTGGTTTGAGGGTCTGACACTTTCATTCATCCCAGCACCCAGCACTCAGCAACCCCCAAGGCCTCATGTCTGCAGCTTCACTTGCTAAGCTTTTCTGTCCAGCCCCTGAAGGCAACTGCATTTGCAGCCTCCGACTTACAGACTGTACGACCACCAGCCACGTGGTTATCCTGTGCCCAAGAATTCTATTCCTATTTATTTCTACCCTTGCAAGTCAGGTCATACTGACCTAGGAGAAATTCAGAAATACTCACTTTTCCAGAACAGCAGGGGTGAAGAGAATGTGTAGCGGCCACTGCACTTTGTAGGAGAGACCGAGGGCTGCCCAGCCTGATGCAGGGGCTTCCCGGGGAGATGTTTCCCGAGAAGGCCCTTCTCTTGCCTGAGCAGCATCTGTTAAGAAAAGACAACGTTGCTCATTCAGAACCAGGGCTTTGACAAGGTGAGTCACGTTCATGGGAGAGTGCTCATCACTTGAGCCTATAGTGTCAGAAGCATACAGGTGACAAAAAGGGGACTTGCATTAGAAGGCAAGTGAGATTCTCTTAGGAGGTCTCTCAGATTCTTTTTTCAGCCTTAAAAGTCTGGTGGCTGGAAATAAACAGAGACCATTCCAGCAGCAGGGCAAAAAAAACCATGGTCTGGGAATCCTGCCTCGCCTCTCTGGATTTCCCTTTCCTCCCATACAAAATAGGTCCCCAGACAACGTGACTTCTAAGGTCCAAAATGAAATGGTTTCTGTGGAGGTGGGTGGAAGCACGGATGGGAGAACAGATGATGAACCCATAGGAGCAGAAAGATGCAAGAAAGAACGGCAAACCTTTATGCTCCTTTCCATGATACTCGATTGTCAAGTGCAACAGAGGGAGAAGGTTGTCATCATCCAGCAGAACCTTGTGTGCGGACTGCTGGAAGGCCACATTCACATCTGCAAGGGGGGACACAGTGGCTGACGAGAACGCTAGGCTACATAACAGACCCAGATGCCGCTGGCTTTCTACTTCTCTAGCCCACCTGACACTAATGGTGGGATGCGTGGAGACAGGCTGCTTTTACCTGCCTCGCACGCGTTCCCCCTTCTCTTGCTGATAATAGCACCCAGTTTTCCCTAGAGAATCACCCCTCCCAGTATTAGCCATGTGGTTCAGTGGGGTTGACAATACCTGATGCTAGGGGTAGGCAGGAGACCCAGGCATGCTCAAGGGAATGTAATACTCTAACTTGTTACACTATTTTGTTTAGGGATATGAACATGACTCCAGCCAAGCCAATCCAGAGGCTCTATTCAGAGTAGAGTTTTTCTTTTTCTTTGTTTTTCTTAGATAAACTGGGATTTAGTGGGATGTGAGCTTGGTTGGAGGCCATCTTGCTACCATATGGAGCAGGCCTGTCTGAGAAAAAAAGGCAGAGGTGAAAGATGGAATGGCACCAAGTCCTGAAGGCGTCATGTGAGCCCCCGCATCAGACTTTGCCTAAAACCTTCATCCTCTGGCCTTTTCAGCTATCAGAATCAATACATTTTTCTTCCCCTTTGCATGAGTTTGAATTGGGTTTTCTGATATCTGCAATGAAAAAGTCTTGTGTGAATACAGTGGCCATCTATTTTTATAGAGTCAGAAAAAAGGAAACCTTAGTCTCCCCCCCATTTCCTTTTTAAAAATTTTTATTTATTTATTTATTTATTTTTATTCTGATCCTTTCCCGACTCTCCTCACATAGTCTGAATGGGAATGGTTGTCATTCCCATTAGTCAAGGGTGAACACTTCAAGGGTGTATCTTAATGTTGGACATCTTCGGTGCGGGGGTATGTTTATGATCTGGACTGGGCTAATCAAAACCCCCTCCTGGAATCTTTTAATTTGCTACCAGAGACACTGGATTTGGCTCCTCCAGTAGATACTGTGAGGTACTTGCTCGAAACTATTGCTGGCCATGTTTCCAAATTGGAGTGGAAGGCCATCAGAGAGCATGGAAGAGGCACACACAAGATACGGTAAGAAAGAAAATTCTAGCAATATTCAAGTCCCTAGTTTCTGTTGTCTGAAGCCCAGCTATACTATCCCACTGGAGTTACAGATGAAATAGCAAATAAATTCCTCCTTTCTACATAGGTTGGTTCAGGTTAGGTTTCCATCATTTGCAACCTAAAGAACTCGAATATAACAAGGGGCAGTAAGTAGCGCTATGTCTGTCCCGTAGGAATGTAGGACGACACTATGATAACATAATACCTGATTTATACCTACTCTTCCAGGAAGGATCAAGAGGCAATTCCCAGCAACTTCAGTGTGCAGCCCACCAAAGGGCCTTCCATCTTTGGAAACCCTGCTCTCTAACTCATCAGGCTGCTTTTAACGTGGAACAGACTGAACGGTTCAGCAGAAGTCAAGAAACACCCTACAACATCAGTCAACCGGAAATTCTCAGGCCCAGAGGGCAATTACCATGTTCAGTTACTGCAGTGGGTGGTGTTTTTAACATGTGTTGAGCTGTGTCAATGAAGGCCTGAAACAGTTCTCCACGTCCCAGAAGATAAAAGTCTTTAATGATCTGCAGAAAGAATGTCAATTTACAGTTCAGTGATCTAGAAAGGCAGGAGCTGCTCACCGTCGTAATTACACATGAAGTTGCTAATCTGATCAGTGTGAGCCCAGCCTACAAAATGATACAGGCTTTTGGCATTTCACAGGGGCACATTTCCCAACTCGTCAAGGCAGGACAACTGGTGTCTTTAGTGTCATTTATTCAATGGCGACACAAGTCTGTTCTGCCAGAAGAAAGTAAACACCCAAACCTTTGTGCTACAGTACATGTGTAATATTAGGGAGAATTTGCCCTCTTGGGTGAGGACATGTGAGGCCACTCTGGAAGTCTGGGTACAGGCAACCAATGCTCTCAGGGAGAGCCTACAGAATAAAGTCGTGCCCACCAGCATCATTTTAAGAATTAAAAGACGGGGGCGCCTGGGTGGCTCAATGGGTTAAAGCCTCTGCTTTGGCTCAGGTCAAGATCCCAGGGTCCTGGGATCAAGTCCCACATCGAGCCCCATATCAGGCTCTCTCCTCAGCAGGGAGCCTGCTTCCCTTCCTATCTGCCTTGTGATCTCTGTCAAATAAAAAAAATAAATAAATAAATAAAAGAATTAAAAGACAGCTATTACCTTCAGCTGACCCAGTAAATCTGACTCTTCTACCATGAGCTTCCAGAGATGCTGTGAAAAGAACAAAACAGGAACAAAATTTCATTCCAATGAAAACTTCTATAGAGAATGGTTTTGTGGGGCACCTGGGTGGCTCAGTCATTAAGCGTCTGCCTAGAGAATAAAGTCATTGCCCACCAGCAACATTTTAAGAATTAAAATGGGGGTGCCAGGTGGCGGGGCTGGCCGGGTGGCTCAGTGGGTTAAAGCCTCTGCCTTTGGCTCAGGTCATGATCCCAGGGTCCTGGGATCAAGCCCCATGTCAGGCTCTTAGCTCAGCAGGGAGCCTAATTTTCCCCCTTGCTCTGCCCCTCTCCAACCCCACCTGCTCCTGCTCTCTCTAATAAATAAAATCTTAAAAAAAGCTTCTGCACAGCAAAAGAAATAATCAACAAAATGAAAGACACCTCAAGAACAGGAGAAAATATATGCAAACCACATATTTGATAAGGAATTAATATCTGAAAGATATAAAGAAGTCCTACAACTCAACAACAACCACCACCACAAAACACAAACAATCCAATTAAAAAATGGACAGAGGAACTAAACAGGTTTTTTTTTTTCCAAAGAAGATATACAAGTGGCCAATGGGTACATGAAAAGATGCTCAATATCATTAGCCAACAGGGAAATGTGAGTCAAAACCAAAGAGCTATCATTTCACACCTATTAGAATGGTTATCATCACGAAGAGGTAACAAGCTGTTGGCGAGGATGTGGAGCAAAGGGAACCCTCGTGAACTGTTGGTGGGAATGTAAATTGGTTCAGTCACCATGGAAAACAGTATGGACGTCCCTGAAAAATTAAAAATTGAACTACCACATGATCCTGAATTCCACTTCTTGGTGTGTACACAAAGGAAACGAAACAGGATTATCAAAGAGATAAATGCACTCCCATATTTACTGCAGCGTTATTCACAACTACCAAGATACGGAGACAACTAGGTGTCCATGACGGGTGAACAGATGAAGAAGATGTGATATATAATGAAATATATATATTTCAGTTACGAAAAAGGAAATTCTGCCACTTGTGACAACATGGATGGACCTTGAGCATATTATACTGAGATACGTCAGAGAAAGAAACACTGCATGATATCATTTAGATGTATAGTCCAAAAAAGCCAAACTCATAAAAACAGAGTAAAATGGTGGTTACCAGGAGCTGCAGGGTAGGGGGCTAGGAGAGACGTTGTTTAAGGTTACCAACTTGCAACTAGTAGGTAATTGAGTCCTGGAGATGGAAGTCGTGGTATAGTGAATATGGACAACAATGCTATATTATAATCAGATTTGCTAGGAGACTAGATCTTAATTATTCCCACCACAAAAAAGAGATGATAGTTATGGGATATAGCAGAGGTGCTAACTATCCCTACGATGACAATCTTCTTAGAATATATAAATGTGGGGTGCCTGGGTGGCTGAGTGGGTTAAAGCCTCTGCCTTTGGCTCAGCTCCTGATCCCAGGGTCATAGGATGGAGCCCTGCATCGGGCTCTCTGCTCGGTAGGGAGCCTGCTTCCCCCTCTCTCTCTCTGCCTGCTTCTCTGCCTACTTGTGATCTGTCAAATAAATAAAATCTTAAAAAAAAAAAAAAAAGAATATATAAATGCATCAGATCAATATGCTGTATACCTTAAATTTACACAATGTTATATATCAAATACAGTTTGATTAAAAAATAAAAGCACATGTATTAATGATGATAATAAATAAAAAATAAAAACACATGTAATAAAGATCCTCAGGAAAAGATCAATAAAGATCCTCAATAAAATAAAGTTTAAAAAAATTGCATGCTTAGGATATGTTGAGAAGAGCGTTATTTCAGGGAATGGATGTGCTTGTTCTCCCATGATGCATTCAGAGAAGTGTTTATAAACACCTGTAATAATGGTATTTATAAAAGTGGTACCTAATTGCTATGACATGAGTGTTTAAGTACAGAGATGTGTTTACCATTCGGCAATGCATTTAGAGAAATGTTTAAAATAATGATATTAATGATGGTTATAGAAATATTCTGTACAAGCTTTAAAAAAGGAATAAACTATTGATACATGCATCAGGGATTAATCTCAAAATAATCATAAGGAAAAACACCCTGACCCGCCTCCTTCCCCAAAAGAGCACGTATTGTTTGGCTCCATTTACATAAATTCTAGAAAATGCAAACTAATCTCTAGTGACAGAAAGCACATCAGTGGTTGCTTGGGGCCAGGGCGGTAAAAAGAGTTGCAAAGAAAGGATGGAAGAAGATATGAGGTAAATAATGACCTGGAAAAGAGGTGGGTAATGATTCTTAACTAATAAAATAGAATTTAAGTTTAAAAAATATGTGTGTATGTGAGTGTATACATATGTATGTACATATATATATTAATATACAGAAATAAGTATATAAAGAAGACATTATATATACATAAAAGGAAAACAATAAATATATATTACAAATATGCACATGCCTAACATACAGCTCGGAAATGAGATATTAGAACAGGCACAGAACTCTAGACTCACAGAATATACACTCTCTGGGCACAGGTAGAACTAAAAACAAAAATGGGCCCTACATTAATCCATAAAGGAAGCCTCAATCAACTCCAAAGGACGGATCTACAGACTGTGTTCTCCAACTATACTGCAATAAAAATTAAAGCTTAATAAGTTCCTGGGGTTAAAAAGAAAATCAGAAAGAAAATAAATTATTTAGAACAGGATGATAATATGTATATACTCCATGCCAAAAACTTGTGGGACAAGGTCAAGGCAATAAAGTTTTACATATATTTCCTAGGAAGCAAGGGTTACAAATAGAAAAGTCAAGTTTCAACCCAGGAAACTGGCAAAGAGTAACAGAAAACTCAAAAAAATAAGAAGGAAGAAAAACAGGGCGTCTGGGTGGCTCAGGTCATGATCCCAGCATCCTGGGATGGAGCCCCTGATTGGGCTCCCTGCTCAGTGGGAAGCCTGCTTCTCTCTCACTCCCCCTGCTGTGTTCCTTCTCTCGCTGTGTCTCTCTGTGTCAAATAAATAAAATCTTAAAAAAAAAAAAAAAAAAGGAAGAAAAATAATAAAGGCAGGTATCAATGAAATAAAGAAAAAAGGTAATAAAAACACAAGCTGGCTCTTCAAAAAGATTAGTTAAGACTGAACAGTAAAAGATTAAAATAAAATAAAAAATAGGGGCGCCTGGGTGGCTCAGTGGTTAAATCCTCTGCCTTCAGCTCAGGTCATGATCTCAGGGTCCTGGGATCGAGCCCCGCATCGGGCTCTCTGCTCAGTGGGGAGCCTGCTTCCTCCACTCTCTCTCTGCCTGCCTCTCTGCCTACTTGTGATCTCTGTCTGTCAAATAAATAAATAAAATCTTTAAAAAAAAAATAAAAAAAAAATAAAACAAATATCTACAGATTTTCTAAAAAAATTAAATCTAGACGAAATGGGCCTTCCTAGGAAAGCAGAAAATACCAAAATTGGTATAAGAAATAACAGTCTTGAACAGATTAATACAGGTTTAAAATATGTTGACTTGGTAAAGATTTTCTTTTCTTTCTTTTTTTTTTTTTTAAGATTTATTTACTTTTTGCGGGGGGCATGAGCAGGCAGAGGGGCAGAGGGAAAGGGAGAGAAATCCTCAAGTAAATGCCTCAGTGAGTGTGGAGCCCCACGTGGGGCTCGATCCCTGGACCCTGAGATCGCCACCTAAACCAAAATCAAGAGCTGGACGCTTAACTGACTGGGCCTCCCAGGCACTCCGAAGATTTCCCCTTCTTAAACAACCTAGCTTAGATAATTTTTCAGATAAGTTCAATCAAACTTCCAGTAACAACTCCTGTCTTATACAAATTATTCTAAAAAAAAAGAAAAGTGAGAGATACCTAGCTCATTTATAAGGCTCTTTATTCTGCAACCACATGGGAATAAAACAGGAATCATCTAATGTCACTTGTAAATGTAGATGCAAAAGTTCCAAGTATTGTATTGCCTAACCAAATCCAACAGTGTTTTAAAAAATAAAAACTCACGTTTTCAAGTACAGTTTATCTCAGGAAGATTCAACATCTGAAAATCTAACCAGGAATTTACCCTATGAACAGACTAAAGGAGAAAAAGAACCCAGAGCAAGAAATTGCACCATCATCGATAAAGAAAAAGCAGGTGACAAAATTCAACATCTATTTATGACAAAAACACATAACAAACTAGAAACGAGGTTAACTTTTTTGACCTGATAAACTTATGTGCCGAAAGCCTCCAGCAAACATTAAAGTAATAGAGAAACTGTTGATGCATGATCTTTAAGGGCCAACAAAGCAAAAATGCCCACTATTGCCTCCACTGGTTAACACAGTTTATACCAACTTATCACTCCAGCTGTTTAATATAGTATTAGAGATCCAAGACTGTAAGAAAAAGAAAAGTAGAAGTCTAAAAGTTGTAAAACTCATTATTTGCAAATGATATGATTATTTAGAAAAATCAACAGAAACAACTGTTAGAACTAAAAAAAGACTTCGAGTTGTCACACAGATTAATCCACAAAAATACTGCCACTTCTCTACATAAAACAGTAAGCAACTAAAAAAAAAATCAAAATAACCAACTTAAATATCTAGGAATTAAGTTTCAAAACCTTTTCATTTAAGTACTAAAAAGTATACAGAAAGTACACAAATAATATTTTATAGCTTGGAGAATTTTTACAAATTGAACACACTTGTATAACCAGCACCCTGAAAGCCCTCCTCCTGCCCTTTCCACTGACCAAAGTCAAATTCTATTCTGACATCTAACATCAGATTAGTTCTGCCTTTGAACTTTTTTTTTTTTTTTTTTTTTTTTTTTTTTGAGAGAGAGAGAGATGGACAGTGGGGTTGGGAAGGGGCTGACGGAGAGGAAGAATCTTAAGCAGACCCCATACCCAGCTCAGAGCCCAAGTCAGGGCTTGGATCTCACAACTCTGAGATCACGACCTGAGCTCAAATCAAGAGGTAGACGCTTAACTGACTGAGCCACTCGGCGGCCCTGCATTTGAACTTTTATATTAAACTTTACATTAACTGTTTTTGAACTTTATATAAATAAACTCATAGAGTATGTATACTTAAAAAAAAGAAAACCAAGGGGCACCTGGGTGGCTCAATGGGTTAAAGCCTCTGCCTTCGGCTCTGGTCATGATCCCAGGGTCCTGGAATCGAGCCCCGCATCGGGATCTCTGCTCGGCAGGGAGCCTGCTTCCTCCTCTCTCTCTCTGCCTGCCTCTCTGCTTACTTTTGATCTCTCTCTGTCAAATAAATAAATAAAATCTTAAAAAAAAAAAAAAGAAAAAAGGGGATGAGTATGATATATATTTGTAAGACACTCCCCTTTTTCCTTCTGAAAAGGAAACTATTTTCATTACTATAAAGTGTTACTTTAAGAGAATAGCTCTGAAAAAGGCCTATTAGCTACAATTATAAAAAACTTCAGAGTCTGAACTTCCACTCTTCATCTATCATTTTTAAACTGGAAATGTAATTTCTACCAATATCCACATTTCAGAATTTCACAAGAAAAAAAATTGTTTTGAAATCTTGTATTATTCATTCAATACAATTTTTACTTTCCTCCATGAATTAACTCCAAAGTTATCACAAGAATCATGAAAGAACAGAAATAGATTTAATAAAAATAAGTTGCAAGGACCTCAAGACACCAGCCCCTTAGACAAGAGCTGCCTTGGCTATAGATGGAGGGGTAGGATCTTGAAATTACAAAAGGACAAAAGCATGTATTCTAAAGAGTTTAAATAATTATTTGCCTATAAAGAATCAAATGAAGTGATACCTAAAGGTCACCTTATGATCTAATATTCTGTCAATATCACAGCTATCTCCCATGCCTAGAATTTTTGAGACAGTGACTAGAAAAGGAAATCATATTCATGATAGATTACTGTGCTTCCAACGTGAGGATATGTGCTGCTAAGCTGCTCAGTTCTGGAGACTGTAGTGTGCTGGGTATGCTTCACCGTCACCTGCAGTGGTTTGTTGGCTGGTTGTGCAGTTGGATGGTGTAAATACACATAGCTATTCCCTCCCTCCCAACGCAGATCTACCAGTCAGCAGCTCTGGAGGTGAGGGCCGAAGTTGAAAACCACTAATACGGGGCGCCTCGGTGGCTGAGTTGGTTAAGCAACAGCCTTTGGCTCAGGTCATGATCCTGGAGTCCCATGATGGAGTCCTGCATCAGGCTTCCTGCTGGGCAGGGAGTCTGCTTCTCCCTCTGACCCCCACCCTTCTCATGCCCTCTCTCATTCTCTCTCTCTCTTTCAAATAAATCAATCTTTAAAAGAAAAAAAGAAAGAAAGAAAACCAGTAATATAGTAAACAAAACAGCTGACTAAAAATCCCATTTCACATTATCACACACCTGTGAGCCAAATTTTATTTTAGGCCACAGAACAGATGCACATCTGAAAAATTACTGGTCACAATCTAAGTCAGTGGATAAAGCAGAATTCACTTAAGAATACTGAACTAGGGGGCACCTGGGTGGCTCAGTAGGTTAAGCCTCCGACTCCTGATTTTCACTCAGGTCATGATCTCAAGTGTCCAGGACTGAGCCCTGCATCTGGCTCTCTGCTCAACGGGGAGTCTGCTTGTCTCCTTCTCCCTCTGCCTATCCTCTGGCTTATGCTTGCTCTCTCCCTAATAAATTTATCTTAAAAAAAAAAAATTTATTTGAGACAGAGAGAGAAAGTACACGAGCAGGGGGAGCAGTAGGTAGAGGCAGAAGCTGACTCCTTGCTGAGCAGGGAGCCTGACTCTGGGCTCAATCCCAGGACCCTTGGATCATGACCTGAGCGGAAGTCAGATGCTTAAGGCAGACACTTAACTGACTGAGCCGCCTGGGGGGCCCCTAAACAAACTAATCTTAAAAAAAAAAAAAAAAAAGGAAGAAAGAAAAACACTGAACTAGGAGTTACGAGACCTGCTTCTGAATTCACCTCTGTTACTGTGCAACACTAGCCAAGTTAGATTTCTATTTCATTCATTTGTAAAAATGGAAAAATAAAACTCATTCTATGTTCCTCATAGTTATTATACCCATTAATGAAAAAGTAATAAAGCCACCTAAAATATAAGCAAGGTGCTAAATTTAGTCAGAATCCATTGATTCCTAGCCATTATCGCCAACTACATTGACAGATTCAAAATGCTAACTGTCTGAATTTGAAAGTGAGACCTTCCTTTATTCAAGTAAATAGCTAACTAGAATCCTGTCAGGTGTGAAGACTAAAGCAGTTCTGCGTCTATTATTAAAAACTTGCCCTGCAACTCTCACAATTCCCTCCAAGCTAAGCTTTAACCACTTCAAGAAGCAATGGAAGTCAAGTGCTCAATTTCTGGGGGCCTAGACTGTTTTCCTGCTAAGAAAGCCTACTAGGACATACAAACCTCGGCCACGGTACTACGAACACGATCCACCACCTGCTCGAAATCCACGAGGCTGAAGAGTGGCTGCTGTTTGAGCCGATGGAGCTCCGCAGCGAAAGTGTCCTCCTGGTTCTTCAAAATGGATCCTACAAAGCAGGCAGGCACCATCAAAGGAAGGCAGAGAACAGCAGGATGGGCAAGGACTTCTGGTCCCCCTGGGGCACCTCCTTCCGGTTTCTCAAGTAAGTGGGTCCTGGTCGTGCTGCAATCTCAGTGCAGAAACCTTATCAGCCACGCCCTTGGAGGGGCCACGTGCTATTAAAAAGGGCCTTTGAAAACAGGGCCCACTGGGCAAGGAGGTTCTTACCTTTCCTCGTCAGGTTTACATTTTGATTCTCAAACATCTGGACAGATTCTCCAACAAACAGGATTTTTTCAGCAACCCTCACTGGAATGTAGGATGGCAAAATCTCCACTCGTAAGGAAAACTGTTTTAGGGATGGAGCCAGCATGTTCTCTTCCTCTATCAGGCGCTACGCAAGGAAATAATCCATATCAGACATGAAGTATGAAGTAAGAAGTGGAAGGCAAGAAAACATCAACTCTCCCAACCCATGATTTCTATTTTTTTCTAGAGGTATGGACTTGAATTTTTAAAAAATTATTATAAAGAGAGAGGGTGTGCTCAAGTTGGGGAGGGGCAGAGGTGACAGAGAATCTCAAGCAGACTCCGTGCTGAGCACAGAGCTGCACATGGGGCTTGATCTCAGACCTGAGCCAAATCAGGAGTTGGATGCTAACCAACAGAGCCACCCAGGCGCCCCAAAGCAGGGACTTTTTTTTTTTTTTTAACGATTTTATTTATTTGATAGAGACACAGTGAGAGAGGGAACACAAACAGGGGGAGTGGGAGAGAGAGAAGCAGGGTTCCCACTGAGCAAGGAGCCCCATGTGGGGGCTCGATCCCAAGACCCTGAGATCATGACCTGAGCCGAAGGCAGATGTTTAGCGACTGAGCCACCCAGGCGCCCCCAGAAGCAGGGATTTAAATCTGAAGTTGCACAATGCCTGAACTACCAGTGTCAGAAAGATGAACATACTTCCATTTTCAGACAGCTGGATAGCACAGTGGAAATAACAGTCTTGTTGGTTTTTTTTGTTTTGTTTTTTGCTTTTCAACATTGGGATTTTAGTCCTCTCTTTGCCTTTACTATGTAAGAATTTGTGTAGCAGACTGGGAACTCAGTTTCCTTACCTGTAGAATGGAATCATTAGTCTTTATTTTTCCAGGTCTATAGGTCTATGACGTCATTATCTCGCCATTTATGTGGGCTCTGCCCAGCTCTTCACTAGTACGTAGCCAGAGTCATTAAGCCAAGTGGTTCTCAAAGTGTGGCTCCCAGACCAGCAGCATGAGCCTCACTTGGAAGCTTGTTAGAAATGAAAATTTTCAAGCCCTTCCCCAGATCCAGGACAATCTGGGAGATGAAGCCCAGCCACCCCTCTTGTGTTTTAACAAGCTCTCCAGCTGATTCTGACACACGTGGAAGTTTGAGAACCACTGAATCGGCTCAAGAAGCCCCAGATGCCCACCACCCAATCACTCAGTGCCCACCCCCTTCCTCCTACTTGTTTTGGGTTTGACCCTTATCCTCCAGCTCCAACCAGGAGCTTTGGCCTCCACAATACTGCCTTTGAGCTCTGCTGTTCACCCTTCCTGTTCTGCACTTTAATGCAGGTGGTGCTCAGGGCATTTTCCTATCCATCTCCTAACTCTTCTTAAACAATCCTATCTTTTTCCGTCACTGAACTGATCATTGTAACAGGTGTTTTTTTGTTTTTGTTTTTGTTTTTAAATATTTTATCTACTTGATAGAGACAGTGAGGGAGGGAACACAAGGCGGGGGGTGGGGTGGAGAGGGAAAGTAGGCTTCCCGATGAGCAGGGAACCCAATGTGGGGCTTGATCCCAGGACACCGGGATCATGACCTGAGCAAAGGCAGATGCTTAATCTGAGCCCCATAACAGGTGTTTTAAATCTTTTTACATCACAGGACTCTCTGCCATATATAAAAGCTATGGACCTTCCAGGCAAATATACAAACATACATTAAACAGAACCTCCTGAAGCCACCCATGGGCTCCAGGTTAAAAACTGCTTCGTGCTGATGACTCCTTAAACTTATCTTCAAGCTAGACTGTTCTCATGAACTACAAGCTCAGCCCACTGGACATTTCCTGCAAGTACCTCAAACTCAACATGTCCAAAAGTAAATCTTTCTTATTTTTTTTTTTTTTAAGTAGGCTCCAAACCCAGCATGAAGCCCAGTGTGAGGCTTGAACTCATGATCCTGAGATCAAGACCCCAGCTGACAGCAAGAATCAGATGCTTAAGGGATGAGCCACTCAGGTGCCCCTCAACATTAAACCATTAGATGGACCCAAAATTAGATCCATCTCTTTTCTCTCAATACCTGCCATACACATTCCGTATCATCTCTACCCACCTAGCTGCTAAAGGCAGAAACTGGGTAACATTCTTGATCCTTCCCTCTGCACTGCTATCCAATCACTAAGGCCTACCTATTCCATGTCCTGAATCTCCCTCAGCCCACTTTATTCTTCTGCATGTTTACTGTTACCACCCTTGGTTTAGGCCACCATTATTTTTCACCTAAGTGTCCCCAACATTCTCTTAACTGGATCTACCTGTTGCTAGTCTTGATTTTTTAAAAAAACAATTTCCCCACACACTATCCAGAGTCATCTATCATAAAGTCTGATTGCGTTAACCTCTTGCCTAATATTCTTCACTGGCTCTTAGTTCTTTTGAGGTTCAAGTCCAAATTCCTTCCCATAGTTTACAAGGGCTTTCATGATCTTAATAGTTTCATTGACTGCAACTTCCCCAACCCCCTCCACTGTCCTTGCATTTTGTATTTCAGCCTTTACTTGACCGTTTCAATTGAATTACTACTGGTTCCTCAAGTAAACCATCTTTCATGGTCTCTGTACTTTGTACACATCCATCCCCCTGCCTGGAACATTTCTGGACCTCTCCTCCCAAACTCTTTGCAATCTAGATGTACATTCCACTGCAAAGCTTCTCTAGCTACCCTAAGACCAAGTTCTGAGAACACCCATAACTGTGCTTTCCAGAGCACTTAGTGCACTGTAATGTCACTGTTGACTTTTCTATGATTTCTACTAAACAGTAAGCTCTTTAAGGATAGGTTCTGCTACATTTTATTCATTTACTTCAGTTCAACACCCAGTAACTCTCCTAGAACAGTGCCTGGCATATATGTAACAGGCATTTGAGAATATGTTGTAGCAGGACAAATAAATAAATAAACAAACGTATCAATGGATGAATAAAGACAATACAGAGCTTTGGGGACTCTAATTGAAATTCCAAGCTGCATTTAAAAGTTATAGGGTAGGGGCTCCCCGGTGGCTCAATCGTTAAGCATCTGCCTTTGGATCAGGTCATGATCCTGGGGTCCTGGGATCAGGCCCCATGTCGGGCTCCCTGCTCAGCCGGAAGCCTGCTTCTCCCTCTCCCTCTCCCTCTGCCTCTCCCCCTGCTTGTGCTCTGTCAAATAAATAAAATCTTAAAAAAAAAAAAAAGTTATAGGGTAGCTACATGGCTACCTTAAGAGACAAGACTTATTAACCTCAGAAATGCACATACTGGGTAAAGGGGAAACAAAGGAATCTCACAAATATATTTTCTACTTCGTAGTCTCACATTAAGTTAGGTGTTAAGAATGTAACTACGATAAAACCAAGTTCAAGTGTTTATATCTGCAGAATCTGTGAAAGGTGCTTCAACTACTACAAGCTGGGAACGGCAGGGGGACAGAGGATTGGGGGGGGTTGGAAATCACTGAAAGGTCAACTAGCTCTAGACTTTGCTGACTCCTGGCAGGAGTATATTAGGCTTTCTGTTATGCTCTCACCAAGTCCTGGAGTTCTCGCAACTGTTTTCCTGTCAGTCCCCCAATGCCCAGATCCTCCTCATCCTCTTCTGGCTGGGCACTGACATTACCAGAAGAGGGACCTTGTTTGATAAAGAACTCTTCGTGCTGGTCCAGGAGGAGTCCATGTAGCATCCAGGCTGAGAGCTGCTTATACATGACTCCATGACACACGGCCAGGATCCTGAGTGGAGAGAAAAGCAGGAGCCTTAGAAGTCCTCTTAACAAACATTAAACCCCACATCGGCACAGAGGCCATGCTCTAAACTGCAACAGGATAAACAGAGGCCTGAGGGTCTGATGACTCAGAAGGAAAATAACCAATTAAACTAAAAATAATTGTGCTATTTTAATTTAAATGTTTGCGGATGAACTAGTGATTAAATTTCCCAAACTTGTAGGCTATATACTGAAGTCTAAATGTTCGGTAAATGTTCTACTAGTTTTTTAGAAGAGACACATTTTCTTTCCTCCTTTTGTGTAAAGTGAGTTTCAAAACTAAGGATTCTTGTTAAAATTAAATGCTCTTACAGGAGTCTTTTCGGCTGACACAATATTAAATTTGTTTTTGTTGGAATCACACAGAGAGAGTAGATTCACTCTGTGAGAAGCAGGTACACCTGAATAAGGATAATCCAACAAAACGCAGAAAGGTTGTTGAAGAAGGTGATATTCTCATGGTTTCAAAGGACCACTTCCCAGATAACATGAATTACAAAGGAAAATGTGCCTTTAAAATGGAGAGATCTGACAGAAAGCACTAAACCAAGTGATCAAGCTTTTACAACACCAAAAATGGAACACACTTACTTTCTGTGCCTTGTGATGTGATGCAACAAGAAATAATGTGGCCTATGGTATGTAGTGTTCTTGCCAAGTATCGGGAAATAATCAGAAAAATCCGGATCGTGTAACAGTTTACAAGACAACCAGTCAAGACTTTTAAAATGTCAATTGTCACCAAAGATTTAAAAGGCAAGGAAAGGCACTGTTCCAAATTAAAGGGGACTAAAACGAGGTGACTGCCAAATGCCACGTGAGAACACGTACTGCGTCTGGGAGTACAAAGAAAAACAATGGGAAAGGACTTCTGGTGGACAGATGGAGACATTCAGATTTATCCTGGATAATACACTGTTAATGTTAACTTTTTTGGGTGTAATATGGTATCAAGGTTATCTTAAGAGAACTGAGATTAGATAAGCCTTTTTTCTAAAGAGATACAAAGCTGAAGTATTTGATAGGCCTTTCAAATGATTTTGTAAAAAAATGTGTTGTGTGTGTGTTTGTATATTTATATATACTTACATGCATATATTTCATACTCCACATAGAGGGGAAAAAGAAAAATGGGGTCAAATGTTAACAATTAGTGAAGCTAAAGGATATACAGGTGTTTATTATACTGTTCTTTCAACTTTTTGTAGACATGGAAATTTTCAAAATAATTTGGGGAGAAAAGAAACTATGAGCTTGAGTCTGCTATTTATAGTAAGCTAACTGGATGGAATCCCTCTTTAAAAAAATCAAATGGGAGGCCATTTACATTGTGCACATTTGAGTATTTGGTCTATAAAATTTGGTCCCTGCAAATATGTAACAAACATGCATTATCACATGATCTATGCAAGATTTTATATTCCATGCATAAAACTAAATATATTTACATAGAAAGAAATATATAGCAGAAGTTAAATTGTTTATCTCAAAGATCAGAAAATATTTCTTCTCTTTGCATGTATCTTCTATAATCAAAATGCAGTTCTTTTATTAGAAAAAAAAAAAAAGCCCTGTGATAGAGAATTAAACAGAATTAAGCATGTTCTGGAACATTTCCTTTGGTGGATTCTAACAATAATATAGTATTTTTAATTTTAATTTTATTTTATAGACTATCAAATGAATATACCTCTATTTCGCTGTCTTCCGGCTACTGGTAATTTTCTAATTTCCTGATAGAACAGACACCATTACAACGAATGTTTCTACATATGGTTATTTTCTTCTTTCGAATAACTGTTAGGATAAAATTCTTAAGAGTGGCATTATGGGATTATAGAGTATAAACATTTTTAAGGCCCTTGATATGAAATACCAGCTACTCAAAATACACATGATTAGATATAGCTACTTTATCCTGCACATGTAATGGAAATTCTCCAAGAATAATGATAAGGATAAAAAGCATTGCTTCAAGGTTATCTAGGCAATTAGATACTCAACACTTCATAACACTCAACACTTCATAACACTCTTTATGCAGTTTCCAAGCCATCATACATGGGGGCTTTTCTATCCTGCTCTACACAGAAAACCTCATGGATCTTTTCTATCCTGGTCATAACTTTCCCCAGGGGGAAACCTGAGATGACCTGAAAATGAAACAAGTACAAAGTCAAGTCACTTGATCACCCGCCCCCGCCCCCAATTCCCAGTTAAGCCATGACTTACTTTTCTAGTGCACTGCGAACAGGAGGCAAACCTCCACAGCTGTGTTTGTATACCGTTTCCAGGATCTGACAACCATGAATCTGTGCAAAATACAGCCTTGTCAAACTTAATTCCATTTTAATAGTTCATGTAGCACAAACTCATATTCTATATTCAATCCAGATGGTACAATCCAGCGGATAATGGGGCCAAAGCTCTATGTATAGTTCTGATTCTGACTCCAATGTATTTGTCGGGGGGCGGTTTCCCCTACAACACCAAACAATTCTTGAACAGCAGCTGGGTGTCCTACAGGTCAACTCGATTCTGACACTACCTACCCAGAATATTATTAGATTCTAAAGTTAGGGGGTCAGTCCCACAAGGCTGTCCTCTGCCTCTGACACCAGTCTCAAGCCCAGGACTGACCGGCTGATAAATCACAAGTTCCCACGAGCCTCTCCCTGGGTTCCATTAATTTGCTAGCGCAGCTCACAGAACTCAGAAAACCCGTTTACTCACTAGATTACCTGTTTATTAAAAACATACTAAAGACAAAATCAAGAGTCAGCTGAAGAGATGCACAGTGTGAGGTCCCAAACAAAGGAGTTTCTGTCCTTGTGGAGTGTGGGTCCAGCAGTGAAGCACAAAGTGTTCTGATTCATCAAACCACAAGTTCTCTGAAAGCAGACCTTCCGGGTTTTTACGGAGGCTTCATTACAGAGGCACAGATGATTAAATCACTAGCTACTGGCAACCGAACTCAATCTCTAGCCCCTCTCTCCTCCCCAGAGGTCAGGGGCACGCAGCCTCAATCCTCCAATCAAATGGTTGGTTCTCCTGGCAACCAGCCCACCCTTAGATATGCTTTCCAAAAGTCACCGTATGAACATAGACTCAGGTGTGGTTGATAGGGGTTTGTTACGACTATCAAGACCCCTTTATCATTCTTGTCATTTAGGAAATTCCAAGCGTTTTAGAAGCCCTGTGTCGGAAAGGGGATGGAGACCTAACCTACATTTCTTATTATAGATAACAATATCACAATAGTTGTTCTCAGAAGTAAGGACCCTCAACCCTCCCTACTCCTCTCCACCCACCTGTATCCCAGCAGCAGCAGCAGCCGCAGCAGCACCTGGGAGTTTGTAAGAAATGTAAATTGTTGGGCCCAACTCCAGCCTTACTGAATCAGCAGTGTCTCTGGGGTAGGGCCCAGCCATGTGGTTCTAACATTCTGTTCCAAGTGATTCTAATGTACAATGAAGTTTGAGAACTATTTGCGCTAGAGAAACCAGAATCATTTAGAGTTGAAATTCCAAGCTAAGAGGTAAAGAAAGCTCTTTATTTCAGATGAAGGCCTAATTCAGACTATTTATAAAAACAAAATTTTCCAAAAATCTGTTTCCTCCTTCTATGTCCTTTTTGCTTTTTTTTTTTTTTAAAGATTTATTTATTTATTTGACAGACAGAGAGATCACAAGTAGGCAGAGAGGCAGTCAGAGAGAGAGAGAGAGAGAGAGGGAAGCAGGCTCCCTACTGAGCAGAGACCTGGATGTGGGGCTTGATCCCAGGATCCTGAGATCATGACCTGAGCCGAAGGCAGAGGCTTAACCCACTAAGCCACCCCTTTTTGGCTTTCTTTTTAAAACTGCTTTATTGAGGTTTAATTTATATACCATAAAATTCATCCATTTTAAATATACTATTCAATGATGCTTACTAAATTTACGGTGTTGTGCAATCATTGCTATAATCTAGTTTTATAACGTTTCCATCACTCTAAAAGGATCCCTTATGTCTGCTGGCTATCATCCCTGTTCTCCCCCCAACCCATGTTCTTAAGACCTCATTTTTTTAACTCTCTAGAGCCAGAGCACACCGGCTTCTCTACCACTACCGTGGGAAAGCAGGAAGATTTGCCCATCTGCAGTCGCTCTACTCAGTTTCTACTCTTCTTCCTGTGGCCAGTGGAAACTAGAAGTCAACTGAGATGTGCAGCTAAGCACGGAACCATTACCGTGGCTCTACTTATCTAGAAGGTCCCCTCCATCTTGGGAGGAGAGTTTAGTAGAGCGGTTAAGACCATAATCTTTTTTTTTTTTTTTTTTTAGATTTTATTTATTTATTTGAGAGAGAGCACATGAGCGAGGAGAAGGTCAGAGAGAGAAGCAGACTCCCCGTGGAACTGGGAGTCCGATGCGGGACTCAATCCCCGGACTCCAGGATCATGACCTGAGCCGAAGGCAGTTGTCCAACCAACTGAGCCACCCAGGTGACCCAAGACCATAATCTTTTGAGCCAGACATATCCGGGTTTAGATTCCTACTCTGCCATCTCCTACCATCTGTGTGACATTAAGCACATTCCCTAACCTACTTGACCCGGTAGAGGACTGAAAGGGATCAAGTATGTGAAGCACTTAGCAGTGTCTGGTATACAGTAAGTACATAATAAAAGCTGAGTGTTATCTGATGAGGGTAATCAGCTTTGAAGGCCAAACAGCACCTCCCCTACTGGCTTTGGGGGCTCAGAATGAGCTCAGCACAGCAGAAATATCTATATTTACACAGCACAAAAAATGAAGAAGCAAGCTGGCAAATTAATTAGTTATATTTATCAAGGTAAACACTCCTAATAATCTAAGGCACAAATATAACAGCTTAAAAACATAAATGAGCTAAACATATTTAATCCATCTGTCCTTTTTCATTCAGTTACGGACTAGCAAATTCTTCTACTGTGAAATCTCAAAGCATTTTTTCCTTAGTTATTACCTCTGCCCAGAAAAGGCATTTTCCTGTTATTGGGGACCCTCACTTTTCAATGCACATGATAAGAACTTGTGATAAGAACAGGCATATTAAATAAAATAAGCATCTGGGTTTCAGCCAATGATCTAATTCTCAGAAAACTGCCAGCACCCTAATCATAAATCTATTATTCTTTTTTTTCTCTTTTTTAAATATTTTATTTATTTATTTGACAGACAGAGATCACAAGTAGGCAGAGAGGCAGGCAGAGAAAGAGGAGGAAGCAGGCTCCCCGCTGAGCAGAGACCTGGATGTGGGGCTCGATCCCAATACCCTGGGATCATGACCTGAGCTGAAGGCAGAGGCTTTAACCCACTGAGCCACCCAGGCACCCCTCTATTATTCTTTCTAAAGATGAACTTTCCGCTTCCCAAGATCCATATCCAACAATTTTTCTTAAAGATTTTATTTATTTGAGAAAGCATGAGCCAGAGGGAGGGGCAGAGGGAGAAGCAGACTCCCAACTGGATGGGGAGCACGACATGGGGCGCAATCCTGGGACCCTGAGATGGTGACATGAGCTGAAGGCAGATGCCTGACCTACTGAGCCACCCAGGCATCCCCATATCCAAAACGTCTAAGTCCTTAATGTAAAACACTCTCACCTCCCAATACCATCCATATCATTTTGCTTTTACCCACCAGTATTCTGGGGTACATCTATTAACATCAGCCCCATCTTCAGATCAGGAGGTGCTTAAGGGCAGTGTCATAACTTCTTTTTGCATTTCTGACATTTAGCATGATATCCAAGCAAATATTATTAAAATAATGAATAAATAAATGAAAACTACTAAAAACTAGGGTCCTCAAAAAAGAATGTAAGGCAATATTATGAATACATCCTTGGTGCTTACCACAGCAAAGGAGAAAAGGAAAGTTCTCACCTTTTGACTTTTAATTTGTTCTACCACGACCATTACAGAGGGAAAAAGGAGCTGGAACTGCAAAGCACAGAAAAATTAGGAGGGCACATAATCAAATATAAGGGGAAAAAAATGACTCAGGAGATGCTTTTGTTTCTAAATAGTCCCACTTAACACAAAGACGGCAATACAGCAATACCACAGAACAGCCAAGATCCAGTATCCTAAGGCAATTCGATACGGGTTTGGCTGCAGAGAGAGAATGACAGAAGCAGTTTCTATTTCTGAGGCTAGCATAACTGTTAATATTGAAGTCAACACAGAGCATTAATATCAGACACTAGATTTTTACTAAATTTGGAGCTTTCTAAACAGTTCTGATCTCAGAAAGTATACAAAATATAAAATGCCAGGCTCTGAATCCAGAAGGAAAAATGTTCTCAAAAAATAATGTCTTAAGTTATTCTTCTTTTTAAAAATAAGTTTAATTATAATTTTTTAAATTTTTTTAGAGAGAGGGGGTGGGCAGACGGGGAGAGAGAGAGAGAATTATAAGCAGGCCGCATGCCCAGCACAGAGCCTGACACGGGGCTTGATCTCACCACCCTGAGATCATGACCTGAGCCAAAATCAAGAGTCTGATGCTTAAATGATTGACCCACCCAGATGCCCCTCTTTTTTTTTTCTTTAATTCTTCACTTTAAAAAAAAAAAAGATTTTATTTATTTATTTGACAGAGAGAGAGAGACATCGAGAGAGGGAACACAAGCAGAGGGAGTAGGAGAGGGAGAAGCAGGCTTCCCACTGTGGGGCTTGATCCCAGGACCCTGGGATCATGACCTGAGCCAAAGGCAGATGCCTAACAACTGAGCCACCCAGGCGCCCCATATTCTTCACTTATTTTTTTTTTTATTATTATTAGTTTTTTAATTTGACAGACAGAGATCACAAGTGGGCAGAGAGGCAGGCAGAGAGAGAGGAAGGGAAGCAGGCTCCCTGCTGAGCAGAGAGCCCAATGCGGGGCTTGATCCCAGGACCCTGGGATCATGACCTGAGCTGAAGGCAGAGGCTTTAACCCACTGAGCCACCCAGGCGCCCCTTCTTCACTTATTTTAAAAATTTTTAAAGTAATCTCTCCACCCAACATGGGGCTCAAACTCACAACCCTGATAACAACAGTCGCATGCTCCACTGACTGAGCCAGCCGGCCACCCCTTAAGTTAGATTATTCTAACAGTTATCAACAGATCCTAAGGTATTTTCTTATTTGGGCAGCATACCTGATCCAAGGAGTAATTGACATGTGATATGGAAAGATGGGGGTCAGCCAGGAACTGCAACAAAAACCACTGTGATTAGGGCTCCATATAAAACATCTCAATCTATTTGATCTTTGAAAACTAGATAGGAATCTGAGAATGGGCTCCGTGTTAGTTTTAGGCTATCGAGAATTGATAGTTTGTAGAGTATTAATTCTGATTTTTCAGGTGACCAAAAAAAACCAAGACAGGGTTCTGATAAACTCACTCAAGAACCTTTGCCATGATCTGCATGCCACTTTGACCGTGGCTTGGGCAATCACAGACTATACTGTACCCTGCAGCCATGCAGAAAATAGCTCTCTCTTAACTACCTGACCACATCAAAGGGTATTTCAAATTCAAGAACATGCCCTAAGCAGCTGTCCCAGAGATGCCTTTCCCGTATCTCCTCTCTCACCTCTTGTTCCAAATCAAGCAGTGCTTGGCGATAAGGCTGCAAAACGGAATCCAGCCCCGTGCAGAAGGCCCTTAGGTAGATTCCATGTAACCCACCTTGGCCCTGCTGAGATGGATGGTGATCCTGAAATCAAACACAGAGAACTCAGCCTCATGTCTTACACTCTAAAACCCGAGGAAAACATTATCCTTTGTTAGTGTTACTATTTTTGCTTGATTCCATAGCAAAGCCGTGCTTCAGTGAGAGGAAAAACCAACTAGAGAGACAGATTTTGAGTTTTTACCTTTTAAAATGTGATATTTTAATTTCCCATGCAGCCTAGATGTTGCAAACAATCAGGTAGGGGCACCTGGGTGGCTCAGTCAGTTAAGCATCTGACTCTTGATTTCGGCTCAGGTCATGATCTCAGGGTCGTGAGATGGAGCCCCACATGGGGCTCTGTGCTCAGCATGGAGCCTCCTTAAGATTCTTTTTCTCCCTCTCCCCTTTTCTCTCTCTCTCTCTGCCTCTCTAAAATAAACAACCAGGTACTACCTCATATTGTCAGAGGAGATTTTTCTACAACTAACCTTATAACTTCCAGCTTAAATCCCTTTGGTGGCTTCCCATTGCCCCAAAATAATACCTCAACTCCTCTGCATGGCATACAGTGGCTTCTACATTCGCAGCCCTAACTATCTCTCTAAAATTATCTTTTACTGCTTCCAACTTCACATTCTCATTTCCAAACTACCCACAGTTCGCCAAATGTGCCTTGCTTCTATTTCTCACCCCCATGAATCTGGATGTGTTCCACTTATAACAGTGTACTCATCTTTGTGACAAATACCTACTCTTCCTACAGGACCCAACTCAAGCATCTCTTTTCTCAGAGCCCTTCCTAACTCTCCCGAGGAAACGAATCACCCCGACATTGTTGCTTTCAGAGCATCTCTGTGTGGTGCTGGAACTGTACTTTGGTTTATACGCCCCCTTCTCTAGACCAAGAGTTTTGTGAAGGAAGGACACGCACTTTATTCATCTTTGTATTTCAGCTTCTACACAGTTCTTTGAGCACAGGGTAAATATTTACTGAATAAATAAAATGACCTCAATCGTCCTTCTAACATCCCTTCTCCCGCCTGGCCTGGTAACTCATCAGGAGCACGAATCTGATTGTTAACATGAGGAGTGGTAAGACCCTCACCAAGAGCCTACTCGCGAATATGGCTGTCTTTCAGGAGACCTGCAATTTTTTTCGAAGAGCCTTTTCTGTATTTTACACAGGGAATTGCAGAGGGAGCTGACTAGAGGCCACGATGACCAGCCTCTCGGGCTATGTTCTTCTGACATGGTGATCAGGCTCTGGTAGCAGCAGATACAATCACAGGACACCACAACAAACAGTGTAGGAAGCTCAGCCTCAGGGGTCATGAGGCCGGTATAGTCAGAGGATGCTGCAAAAGGTACTAGAAGTTCCTGGAGATAAAGGTTCACAGCTATAATAAGACTGGCATGGGTATAGGGTGAAATAGACCAGATGGGCTTGCAACCAGCCAATTTTGTTTTGATCTTCTGTCATTCCAGAGAACTAAACGTCTTCATTTATCACGAAATGAAAGAGAAATTAAGTATACTTTTTACTGTTCCAAAAAAGAGGCACTACAGCTATCTTTAGAATTTGGGAAAGTAGGAATTCATTTATTATATAAGAAAAATCCATATAGTCACAGGAATACAGGACAGCTTTTTCTCTTTTAAGTGTTACTTAAGAAATTAAAACTAGAGGCCTTTTCATCTGTAGATATATATATATATATATATATAGGTTCCAACTCTGATAATTCACGTGCCCTCATTAATGATTTTATAGCAAAATGGCATTGATTAGATTTTAAGCTCACATTTAGCTTACACATTCCCAATAAAATACTTTTGAGAGAATCAGAATCCCTGTCCCAGAAAGGAAAATATAACGCATTATTCTCCAACTCTTCTGCCCCACAGATGAGCACCAAAGGCCTGACAACCAATTTAATAAGAGACGGTACTGATTGCATTATTCCAGGAATCCTTCCTTTTTCTTTCTAGAAATCCCAACCTTTCTCCCCAACCAGAATCATTGTTTCAACTGGGCAACAGTCATCACTGAATCACAGTCACACAATTGTGCAATCTTTTTATTTACCACAGACAGAATTACAAACTGCTAAAAACGAAAGGGAATTTCAAAATTTCTCTTTAAAAAAATATGAGTGCTTACTATGTTCCAGGCACTTTGCATGAATTACCTTGTTTAATCCTTACAATTCTGTGAAATAGGTACACTTATTACCCCTACTTTATTTATTTATTTATTTTTCTAAAGATTTTTATTTATTTGACAGAGAGAGATCACAAGTAGGCAGAGAGGCAGGCAGAGAGAGAGGAGGAAGCAAGCTCCCCGCTGAGCAGAGAGCCTGATGCGGGGCTCGATCCCAGGACCCTGAGATCATGACCTGAGCCGAAGGTAGAGGCTTTAACCCACTGAGCCACCCAGGCGCCCCACCCCTACTTTATAGGTAAGTGAACTGAGCCAAAGTTACTGAGCATTAGGTTACTGCCAAGCAGTCTATGGCCAGTAAGTGATAGAGCAGGACACAAATCATTGACTTCTACACCATTAATCACAATTAACATACACACTTCCAATGAACTCATATTAATGGATACTATTTAAGTGCTTGCTATGTGCCAAGCACCTTCTCTAATTTAACTCTTTTATTTTCAAATAAGAAAAATGAAGCCCAAAGAGCTTAGTTGATTGGCTTAATGTGACTAAGGAAGTTAGAAGCAAAATGACAAAAAGATCTGAAATGATGCTTTGTTTTTACTGCTGGAACTGGAATTCTGGTCCAGCTCAAACTAATTAAATCAGGTCTCCTAAAACTCAGGCAAAGCATATTTTCTCTTATACCAATCTGCCTAGATTGGTCCCTGTGTATATTTTTTCCCTTGTTTGAGCTAGTTACCTGGCCCTCACTTGAATAATTCCAATGGTAAGAAATTCATAACATTTTAAGACTCATTTCATATCAATTACCAATGGATGCACTCAAAACCTGACATGGCTCCTGACCTCTGGGGGTGTCCATTCCCTGGGACCGGCAGCCTACCTGTTGCTGCACATGGCCTGTGTACTGTTCAATGAACTCGGTGAAGCGAATATAGTCTGTGCCCAGCCGGCAGAGGCGATTCAGGACGCTGGTTTCACTGGGATGGAGAAATGGGAAGTCCTGTGACACCTGCAGAAGAGGACAGGCTAAAAACACGGATGCCCATGTATCTCGAGGTGCTTCAAATGCTTCATACTATCAATCACTCCCCTTCTCAAGATGCCCATTTAAGTTTGGTAAATTCCAAACTGCTACAAAGGTGTTGCTCCCCATCCCTGACCTAATTAGGTTTATTGAAATAGGTGGTAACACGCGGTAAAGAATTCAAACACTACCAAGTGTTGCACATTAAAAACAAGCCAACCTCCCCACAGGTGGCTACTGTTACTTGTTTCTTTTGCAATCTTCCAGGGATGGCCTATAAGAATATGGAGTTTTTTTTACCCAATTTCAACAAAGTCTCTTTAGCGCTACTGCTCAAACCGGGATCTGCAGATTCTAGGGGTTTCTCAGACATATTCTTAAGATTTACAAATTCTCTATTAAATTTTAAATTTTATTTTCATTTCCATAAAAATGTAAAATTAATGTAACATACTATAATCTATAAAAGCACCTTATAACTGGACATATAAATGTAGTGTCCATATTTTCATTTGTATTTGGTATTTCATTTCATTGGATATTATTTTAATTGAAAGGAAGGCCAAATAATAACCTACTGTGCTTTATAAAGGTTTCATAGCAGATCGAGTACAACAAAGTAGGAGAATGTACTCATTCAACCACATTTTTTTAATATTGTGGTAAACTATACATAAAAGTTACCATTTTGGCTATCTTTAAAAGTACAGTTCTGTGGCATTAAGTGCATTCACACCGTTGGGCCTTCCTCACCACTATCCAATTCCAGAACTTTCTTATCTTCCCAAACTGAAACCCTGTATCCAATAAACATTAACTTCCCATTCCTCCCTACCCCCAGCCCCTGGCAATTGCTTGCCTCTATAATTTTGACCATTCTAAGTACTTCAAATAAGTGTAAATACAATATTTGTCCCTTGATGACTGGCTTTTTTCACTTCATATGGTGTCTCCAAGGTTGATCCATGTTGTAGCATGCATCATCTGAATTTCCTTCCTAAGACTGAAAAATATTCAACTGTATATTTGCTCAGCATTTTGTTTATCCAATTCATCTGCCAAGGGATGCTTGAGTTACTTTTAACTTTTGGCTACAGCAAATAATACTGCCATGAACGTGGGTATACAAATATCTGGGTATTGTATATGATACATGTTCGTGTCTCTTCTTTAACTTTTTTGGGGTATGTACCTAGAATTGAAATTGCTAGATCATTTGGTAGTTCTATGTTTAATTTTTTTGAAGAGTCACCCTATTATCTTCCACAAGGGCTGTACCATCTTCTGTTCCCACCAGTAACGCACAAGGGTTCTTATTTTTCCACGACCTCACCTGCACTTGTCATTTTGTTTTTTCTGAATGGGTATAAAATGCTATCTCATTGATCTGCATTTCCCTAATAATCAGCCATATTGATAATCTTTTCATTTGCTTATTGGCCAGTGTATATCTTCTTTGGAGGATCAACCATCATTTAACCAATACCTACTTATCCCAGGCACTGTGTTAATATCCCGAGATTAAATAGTGAACAAAATCAGATGTAGTTACTATCCCCAAAGAACTTAGCATATTACCTATTTATATCATTGAGTACTGTATTTTGTGGATGTCATCTTTACATAATAGTGAATGTGGTAATAAATAGGAGCAAAGAAGAATTTTTCTGTTACCAAATCCATAATATGTTTAGGAATCCATTTTTTAAATATTTTACTTATTTATTTGACAGAGAGAGACACAGCGAGAGAGGGAACACAAGCAGTGGGAGTGGGAGAGGGAGAAGCAGGCTCCCCACGGAGCAGGGAGTTCAATGTGGGGCTCCATCCCAGGACCCTGGGATCATGACCTGAGCAGAAGGCAGCTGCTTAATGGCTGAGCCACCCAGGCGCCCCTTAGGAATCTATTTCATGCATATTTTAATGACACAACACTAACCATATCTTCAAGTGAATAGCTTAACAACACAGTGCTTAAGAATCTGTCTTTGGGGGGCACCTGGGTGGCTCAGTGGGTTAAAGCCTCTTCCTTCGGCTCAGGTCATGATCTCAGGGTCCTGGGATCAAGCCCCACATCAGGATCTCTGCTCATTGGGGAGCCTGCTTCCTCCTCTCTCTCTGCTTGCCTCTCTGCCTACTTGTGATATCTCTCTCTCTCTGTCAAATAAATAAATAAAATCTTTAAAAAAAAATCTGTCTTTGGGAGGCCAACCTAATTACTCTGTTTAGTGCAGTGTCTCCCTTCAGCTGGAACTATACCCCCAATAAAGCCCTGCCTGTGGTTTTCAAATAATCAAACAAACAAAACTCATATTTGGAGTCAGAGTGCCAGTTTTGAATCCCTGAGTTGCTGCTTTCTTGCATGAAAATTTAGGCATATTATAAATAACTCTCTGTGCCTCAGTCTTCATACCTAGAAAGTGGAGATGGTAATTGTGGGGATAAATGTTAATACATGTAAAGCCATGAACATTGCAAGTGCTCAACACATGAAAGCAATTTTTTATTATTAGGACAGCTCTACACAGTTATCAAGTAATAATTCCCATTAAAACTGGAATTTTGAGCAGTGCTTTGTTGGCAGAGTTTTAGAAAAGTTCAAGGTCTAGTTATTCTGAAACAGCAAACAGTACTTTGAAGTTATTGATATCATTTGGTACAACCTACTTATATGAACAGGCATTCTTATTTATCTATTTGTCAGAGAGAGAGACAGGGACAACACAAGCACAGGGAGAGGCAAACAGAGGGGGAAGCAGGTGACCCGCAGAGCAAGGAGCCCCATGTGGGGCTCAATCCCAGAACCCTGGGATCACGACCCGAGCCAAAGGCAGACGCTTAACAGACTGAGCCACCCAGGGATCCCTGAACAGACATTCTTTACCACAGACTTACTGATGTCAAAACAGATATCTGTAGCAGTCATACTATTACTAAACTCAGTGTTGGAGATTTAGTTTCAGCAAAACAATAGTATATGTCACATTACATCACCAGTTCTCAATCAGGCAATTTTGCCCCATTTGGTAAATGTCTCGAGTTAGTTTTGATTGCCACAATTCAGGGGGTACTACTGACATCTAGTGGGTGGAAGCCATGGATGCTGCTAAACATCCTATAATGCACAAGCAGGACACACTCCCACAACAAAGAATTATCCAGTGTACAATGTCAATAGTGCCAAGGTTGAGAAACCATACATTAATGTTATTTTGAATTTATCCACTTGGTAGTTTTGTTTATTTTGTAACAAATAATTGGTTTTACAGTTTTTATTTATTTATTTATTTAAAGATTTTATTTATTTGACAGAGATCACAAGTAGGCAGAGAGGCAGGCAGAGAGAGAGAGGAGGAAGCAGACTCCCCACCAAGCAGAGAGCCCGATGTGGGGCTCGATCCCAGGACCCCGGGATCATGACCCGAGCCAAAGGCAGAGGATTTAACCCACTGAGCCACCCAGGCGCCCCTGGTTTTACAGTTTTTAAAGAGCAATATGCTTGAGTTTATACTTAGGTTAATGTGTACATATATTCAGTATTATAATAAAATGATTTTTATCAATATTAGGCATTCATAACAATTTTCCCCTTTATGATTGTGAAAAACATGCTCTGCAGAAAGTATGCAATATTTTCTGTTTTTAGTAGTCTTTTTTTCTTCCATAAATATCTGAACACTTACTATATGGCAACAATACCCAGTGTTCATCATAAGAAGTGCACTTCTTAACCTCCATCACCTATTTCACCCATTCCCCCATGTCCCTCCCCCTCAGGTAGCCACCAGTTTTTTCTCTATAATTAAGAATATGTTGCTTGGTTTGGAATTGGCATGACTTTGTGAGCTAGATTCAAATCTTGTGAGCTAGATTCAAATCTTGCCATTACGAGGACTAGTCACCATAAATTTCTCTGAGCTTCAGTTTGCTCTTTCGTCAATTCCGACTAACAATACCTAAGTTACTAAGTTATTGAGAGGACTGGCTAATATTACAGAAAGCAGAAGTAGAAAAGAATGGTTCAGATACAGGAGCCAAGCAGACCTGGGGTTCAAGACGAAGCTCAATAATTACTAGCTACCAAATACAGGGAGTAAATCTGTGAAATGGAGATAGGTGATTGTGAAGATTAAATGAGATAATGCATATAGTACCTAGCCCTTCCCCCTCATACATTCCTGGTTATATAAAAATCGCCTTCCAAATTCTCCTAGTGCAGAAATTTCCTGCGAAAGGAGCAATGAGGGAAACACTCTTCATTTTTTTTAGTCAACAAAACTGGATGACCCCCACATAGTGTGTTAAGAGCTACGTATTTGGACTAGTTTTCAAAGTTCACTTTAAAGCAGTGCAAGCGTGAAAACGGGTGAAAGCGCCTCCTTCACTTTCACATCCAGTTCCCCAGCAACTCTCGCTCAGACACCTCAACCTCAGGCAGGGTCGCGTGCTCCCTCCTCCCGAGTCCGCCTTCTCAACGCCAGCCCGGGCCCAGCCCTCCAGAGGTGAGGTAACGCGCGCCAACCGCCCTTAGGCACTTCCCGGGTTACCAGCCCAGGAACCCGTTCCCCGAACACTGCCCCTGTAAGCCCCGCCCTCCGACCCCGCAGACTCCTCCCCCAGGTACCGGCGCGAGCCCGCCCATTCTGCGCTCCTTGGTTCCCGCGCAGGGGGCTGGACCGTACCTGGAGGCCACTCCGCTTGTTCCACGTGAAAATGGACCCTGGGTACCCGCTCAGAGCCAAGAGCAGTTCGTGGATCATTCCCACGGCGGATCTCGAGTCCCTATATCCGTCGCCCCCTCCTCCAACGTCCCTCCAGGGGACCGCAGGGGCGAATGCCGCCTTCTCGACAAGCGCACAGGCCCCTGGGACAGGCGATTTGTCCTGAATCCCAAGAGGCAAGACAACTGCTGCGGGAAGAGCGGAGGGGAAATATTACGGGATAGGCGCCCCACGTCCCGGAAGTGTGCCGCGCTTGGCTGGGCCCACTCGCTCTCTCCTGCCGAGGTTCTGCTGGAGGAATCTCCGGAGTGCCCTTGCGCATGCGCCCTTAGTGCCCGAGTCCCCCGCTTGGACTTCCGGTTCGAAAGCTGGACTGGGAGGCTGGAGAGCCGGGGCTGGGGCCCGACCCTAAGAGGGTGAGGCTGGCCCGGGGGCAGAGATGCGAGTGGGTTGAGGGGCAGCCCCGAGAAGGAGACGCTACCTGGGGTGGCCGGAGGGTGCTCTCAGGGCGCCTTAGCTCGGTCGGAGGCCTCTGGAGGGACCGCACGACGGCTCCGAGAGTGACCTGGCCAGAGGGACCGAAGACAAAGAGGCCGGAATCCCGCACCCGCCGCTCCTAGAGTCGAGTCCCGCTCCCGCGAACCCCGCAGCACCCGGAGCCCCTGGCCAGCAACTGAACTCGTCCTCAGGAGACCCAATACTACTGACCCCTCGGACTCCCTCTCTCCACCAACTCTGTGACTCCCCACGCCCACCGGCCCTCGCTTCAGGAACCCAAACCAATCCTCCTAGTGTGCGAGGTTTCCCTTCAGTAGTTCCCGAGTAGTTGCTGAGCGGTTACTTAGGCTGTGAGGGAAAACAAAGACCCAGTATTCAGTACTTGATTTTTGTCCCAGGTGGGAATTGGTAGTTGTGTAGTCTGAGGAGGCGGGGAGGATGTAAAGGGTCCCCGGAAGGACTGCGGAGGTACTGGGGGAGATCAGCTGCCACCCGCTGGACAGAGGCTTTTTGTTGCCTTCAGCAAGAGGGTGACTTGCCTTTAGATTCTCGCCAGCTCCAGGTTTCCCATATGGTTCGAACTCACTATGCAACATTGGTCAGGGGAGTTGACTGGGATCAGGTTTGGGGGGAGGTGGAAGAAGGGCAGACAATACTTTATACTTTGTTGCTTCCCCAGGCTGCCTTGAAAGTCGCCCAGAAATGGTAGCTTTTGAAAGGTCTCCATGTTGTTTGGCTTGCTGTCCTAAAGTTGGTGCTACCTCACATGGCCACGTGGACTATATGGGAAGTCAAACCAACCCTTGGCAAGACTTTAGACATGTGAGTGAGTGTATTTCTTCTGATAGTGCCATCTCTCTCTACCCTAGGAGGAAACTCTTCTTACAGTTGAGAGACTCATCTGCAGGTGATTCTCCAAGGACATGGGAAAATAGGTGTAAGCCCTCCAACCCTTAAGTGGAGGGAAGCCGCTTTCTGCTGTGAATGATGGCCAAACCCATTCTGAGAGGGAATGGCACTAACTCTGAGACGTTCCGACAGCGCTTCAGGAGATTTCACTACCAGGAGGTAGCTGGGCCCCGGGAGGCTTTCAGCCAACTCTGGGAACTTTGCTGTCGTTGGCTAAGGCCGGAGGTGCGCACCAAGGAGCAGATTGTAGAATTGTTGGTGCTAGAGCAGTTCCTGACCATCTTACCTGGGGAGATCCAGAATTGGGTACAGGAGCAATGTCCAGAAAGTGGAGAGGAGGCAGTGGCTCTGGTGGAAGATTTAGAAAGAGAGCCTGGAAGACCTGGACATTCGGTGAGAAGGGAGGGGGAATTCAGAAGTGTGTGACTGGGAAGGGGCAAGGATAAAGGGCCATATTAAGGTATATACAGCTTTAAAGAGGGGCACAATCTCATTTGGTGATGCTTATACTTAGTGTCCTGGAACAGGTAACTTTTTCAGATAGAGCTTATCTGGAGATGCTACCTGGGTGTACCTTTGCTATCCTGTCATAATGAGTTATTCATAGTCTTACAGGTTTTTTACTTAAGAGAGAAGAAAGGGGAATTATTTTTTAGCTGTAGGTGGGTTTACTATTTTGAGCTTTTCTTTCTGGAGCTCCAATTGCTCTAAGCTAATGGAATAAGAAAGACCCATGTTCACTGTTAAACCTCCTCCCCTGCCAAACCTAGCCAGGTCCCAAAAGGATGAACTCTTTTGGGGTATTAAATAATCTCCTCTGGGAATGGCCCTCATTATAACCTTGCAGTGACAATTAATGGGGGTTGTTTCTAGGTCACAGTCTCTGTGAAGGGGCAGGAAGTGCGCTTGGAGAAGATGACACCCCTGAAATCATCACGAGAGTTATTAAGTGTTCGGCAGGAGTCAGTGGAACCCCAGCCCAGGGGTGTAACCAAGAAAGAGAGGGCAAGGAGCCCAGACCTGGGACCACAGGAGCAGATGAACCCAAAGGAGAAGCTCAGACCTTTTCAAAGGAGCGGTGAGGAGTAGATTCCTATGGGAAGATAGGATACCATTCTAAGTTGGGAAGTAGGGTTGGGAATAGTGAGTGGGAAAGGGATTTCAGGAAAAGAGTTGAAATTGTAGAGTATGCAGTTGTTGGAGACCTCCTGAAGGTACCTAGTTTAGCCCTCAGGTGTAGTATTCTTATATTTCCTCTTTCAACAAGTCTGCCAGAGGATGACTTCCTAGTTTTTATCAGGATTGGAACTATTTTATTTCCTCTTGGTAATGATGATACTAGGTATTTCCTAGATAAAAATTCTTTTGTATACTTGAAGGCACAGCCTCTTTTTAGTCATTTTCCTTCTCCAAATTGAACTGTATTTGTTTCTTCAAGCTCTTCCTCAGAAGCTCCGTTCTTTTTTATTTTTTAAAGATTTATTTATTTGACAGACAGAGATCACAGTAGACAGGCAGGCATGGGGGAAGGGAGCAGGTTCCCCACTAAGCAGAGAGCCCCACGTGGGGCTAGATCCCAGAACCCTGGGATCATGACCCGAGCCGAAGGCAGAGGCTTTAACCCACTGAGCCACCCAGGCGCCCCAGAAGCTCCATTCTTTAGACCTATTAAGTTTTTGTTATTCTCCTTTGGAAATGAAGTCTTCCAAATACCAAGTTAATTGTGGAGAACTAAATTATATTATTTGAGGGAGGGTCTGGTAGGTAGAGGCAGAGTAGGAATTTTACTTGAGAATTTCACTACACTTTCTTTTAGTAAAGCTCTACTAACTGGTGATTATTGTTTACTTGGTAACTTTCAGGACTCTTAACAGTTTCCCCATTGTCTTTGTGCCTACTCCTTATTGTTGTATTTGATTTTGTAGAACTTGTTTTTCTTATTTGTTCTCAGTTGAATTCCCTATTATCTGTTTGGGGTTTTTTTGATCGTTTCTTCAACTTGTTAAGGTTGTTTTGAATTCTGATCTTATCATCCAAGAAGCTAGCCTTCTCAGCCATTTGTAACGGTCTCTGTTTAGCAATCCAGATGCAAGTCCTCAGCCCCAAACAGAGACTTGCAGAATTAATCAGTTTTTGAACACCTACCATGCATTCTAACACCTTGCAAGGTACTCTGCAATAAGTAAATGTGCCTGTTCTCAAAGAGCTTAGGGTGTGATTGGAAACAAATATGTGCTGAACTGAACTATATTGAAACCATGCCAGCCAATGACTGTTAGTCAGTTTGTGTGAGTACAAAAGGGGTTTGGCAGAGTAAGAGATGAGGGAGGGCAGTAGGGAAGGCTTTATAGGGTGGCTCTGGCAAATACAACTTCTCATAGAATGGGTTAAAGAGTTGGATAGGAGGGACTTACAGGAAAGGCCCAGAGTGATGAATAATAGTATGCTGTGATCTAGAGAGGAGTCTGATATGAATGGACAGTGCATGGGAGGCACTGAGGTTAAGGTTCAGCAGTATTGTGTTGAGCTGAGGAAGCAAGAGCCTGGAATTAGGTAGAACAGTGACTGCTGCATTTATCTGGCTGTAAGAGGATAAGGGTTCTAGACTTGGATGAGGCTTAAGGAACAGAGCAGGACATTCTATGGGAGAAGCCTTTAGAACTTGGTGGCATTGTGAAGGAAATGGATGAGTTGAAGTTTCTCCCCTACTCTTTTTGCCCTTGGAATCACTCTGAGTTTAATTCTCTAGTGCCAAGTGGAGAACTTATAGGAGATGGGAGATGACTATTCCCAGCAGTACCAAGACCTCCTATAAGACCTGTAAGATTCCCAGCAGTGCCAAGACCTATAAGTGGTGAGGAGAGCTAGGGAGCGACATGGAACAGAAGTATTTGCTCTGAACACACAAACAGAACCTTTTCCTCTCTGTAACCCTGCTCTGGAAAATATTTTCTTTTCTTGAGGTTTTATGTATTTCCCCTACTTTCTCCAACCCATTGAACTTTCTGAGAACACTTCCTTAGACACTTTCTTTATAAGCCTCTTGGATTCGAAAAAAGACAGGTCTGAACTCAGAGGTATTTTTATGATCAATCCAAATTGTGATATCCTTTGTTTGCTTCCCTGCAAGCAGGATTTCCATTTCCTAAATCCGGTGTGGTCTCCAGGTTGGAGCAAGGAGAGCTCCCTGATCTGGGCTCCAAGGAGAAGGAACTCTCAAGAAGCAGTCACACAGGAGAAAGACAAATGCATGCTGATCTGTTATCACCCAAGAGAGAGAGAAGAAGCTGGGTGGACCAGGATCACTGGGGCTTTGAGGATGAGAAGGTAGCAGGTGTGCACTGGGGCTATGAAGAGACCAGAACCCTCCTTGCAATTCTCAGTCAGACTGAGTTTTACGAGGCTCTCCGAAACTGTCATCGAAACAGCCAAGTGTATGGGGCTGTGGCTGAGCGGCTCCGGGAGTATGGCTTCCTTCGGACATTGGAACAGTGTCGGACCAAGTTCAAAGGTCTCCAGAAGAGCTATAGGAAAGTCAAGAGTGGTCACCCACCTGAAACCTGCCCCTTCTTTGAAGAGATGGAGGCCCTGATGAGTGCCCAAGTCATTGCATTGCCCAGTAATGGCTTGGAAGAGGCAGCCTCTCACTCTGGCCTGGTGGGCAGTGATGTTGAGACAGAGGAGCCAGGGCAAGAGGGCTGGCAGCATGAGGAAGCAGAAGAGGCTGTGGCTGAAGAGTCGGACAGTGATGAAATGGGCCAGGAGGCCACCCCCCAAGACCCCGACAACTCAACTGCACCTGTTCTTTTTCGAAGCCCCAGTGGTAAGAAGCTTTTCTTTTGGGGGTTCTGGGATTAGATTTGAGGAGTTATGAGACTGCATGTGCAGTCAGGAAGTCTAATGTTGCCTGTCAGCTTTGTCACTTAAATAGAAAACAAAGAGGCAGGCACTTTTCAGTTCTATGTGTATTTCATTCTCTTGTGGGAAAATTAGACAATAGTACGGAGTAATTTTAGATATTTTAAATATGTACACTCAGAAAATTCTAGAGCTCTTTAAAAGAATATCATTCCATTTCTTTATTAAAATTTTTTTCCTGATTATAAAATCACTAACAGCTGAGAAGAACCTGCTGGCACTATGCTATGTTTAAGGAAAATATTTATTGAGCACCTTACACAAACTGCTGCTTTATTTCCCCAGTTCTCAATGTCAGTTTATTTTGTGTTCCTTTTCACTTAGCATAGCATAGTGAAGGACTTCCCAAAGTTGGGGAAACATTTTCTAAGACTCTTACAGGAGATCCGCAACACACATAGTAAGAAATCTTAGTTTAACACTTGGTTGAAATATTTGCCCATGGAACTGTTTTTAAGTATTATTTATTACTGTTGATATAATTTGTATAACCATGTTGTTACGGAAAGAACACCAGAATATGAGTCGGGAGTTTGTTTCTAATCTTGACTACTAATCACCTTGGGTGACCTTCGATAGTCATCTGACCATTTCCGAGCTGCTTCCTCACCTGTAAAATGGGGCGTGGCAGCAGGACTACTTCTCTAAAGTTGCCGTTTCACTGTGAACAGCGATCTTTTCATTTTTTTATTATATGTGTGTGTTGTTACTTCAGTTCTGTTACAGGTTTCTTGTCTTCCTATCTTCTTTTCCCTTTCTCAGTATGCTTTTTTCTTTCATTCTTTTTTTGACAATGGAATAAATGCAGGTAAACCACAGACATGGCACATATGCTAGCTACCATTATTTTCATGATCTGTTCAACTTTTTCCACTGCTTTTTCTGTCTTCCAGTTCTTCCCCCAACTCATTTACTTGACAGTTAGTGGAGGATGATAGAAGCAGCAGCATCTCAGGTGGCTGTCAAGTGGGAGGAAAACTCTTTGAATCTCCTTTCCCTCTAGCCTGGGGACTAGCAAGGAGCAGAGTCTGTAATCCTACTGAAGTACTGCCCAAAGGAAGCCTGCAGCACTAGTACAGGCTCAGGCCAGGAGATACTTCTCACTTTCTTCCTCTTTCCAGCTTCCACCAGACCTTCACTCCTAAGGATAAGGTGCATGACTATCAGGCTCTCACCTTGTACCCTTCAGGTCTTTGCTATTACTGGGCTTTTTTGAGATTGTGGCAAATGAAGAAGGGCCATAATAGGGAATGGGCAACCGTGTGATTCTGCAAGAGACTGTTCCTTGGGGTCCTGAGTCATGCTTTCAAACACTTAATTCATAAGGAAGTAGAGCTGATGGAAAAAGAGTGATCAGAAAAGTTAGGGATGACTCATGACAGTGATTGACTAGGTCTTATTCCCCTGGCCAGTTATTTTCTAGTTATGATCAGAATTCCAAAGAAATTACTAGAAGAATGGGGAAATGCATCCTCTACTCTTGACTCAGTGTATGTAATGAGTGTTTCAGTGATCCGGTGGAAAGACTTTTTTTTTTTTTTTTTTAAATGGCTAAAGAGAAAATAGGAATCAAGGTCCCTGTGAAATTGCTGTGGGATATAGAGAAGCAAAACATTCTAATAATGAGTTTGTATAGATTTTGGAAACAAAGTATTTTTGCTTTTTTACCTAGGAGCCCAAGCTTAGGTGGTTTTTCATCATACACTTGGTAGGACTGAGGAATAGAGGCTATAAAGCCCTGGATTAAGTGGTGCTGAAAATTCTTTTCTGGTGGCAGGTGTACACTGGGGCTATGAAGAGACAAAGACTTACCTTGCAATTCTTAGTGAGACTCAGTTCTACGAAGCCCTCCGGAACTGTCACCGCAACAGCCAGCTGTATGGAGCAGTGGCTGAGCGGTTATGGGAATATGGATTCTTAAGGACACCAGAGCAGTGTCGGACCAAGTTTAAAAGCCTACAGACCAGCTATCGGAAAGTCAAGAATGGCCAAGCACCAGAGACCTGTCCCTTCTTTGAAGAGATGGATGCTTTGGTGAGTGCCAGGGTTGTTGCCCCACCCAGTGACAGCCAGGAAGAAGAGACAGTCTCTTGCCCCATCCAGACCACCAGTGAGACCAAAGCTGAGAAGCAAGCTGAGGCTGCAGAAGAGACCATAGAAGAAGATTCTGAGGATGATGAAGAGGATACTGAGGTACCCCTGGGGGTTGTCATGACCCGTGCTCCAGTCTTATTCCAGAGCCCCAGTGGTAAGATCCTTTTACTTTTTGAGGTTTGAGTAGCAGAAGGGAGACAGTGGGATTTAGGAGAAAAATCAACAATCTGAAGAGTAGGAGACTGGCTTCTACACCCAGCTCTTATGGATTCTTCTTGTGACCACCTTCTCTCTTCTCCATGTTTCTTTTCTATTAAAGCAGCTCACAGAGGGGATATAAATTATTCACCTGTCTTGCCTTCTCATAATACATCATCAATCTGATGGGTGCAAAGTTTATAAATTTGCTCTCATTTACATCTGAGCTAGTAGGCAGTTTACCTAGCAGGGAGTATGAAAGTTAACATCTCCCAAGTAGCATGTTGTATACCCATGTGGGATGAAGTTGATTTTGAAAGTTCATTCTTGTTAAATGTTTTTTTCCTCTACTTCAAACTTGCATACGAGTTGTATGTCTGCTTTATTCATACCTATGAAAACCCAATAACCTCTTCAGCCACAGCTGGGCAAAAGTCCGAGATTTCTTAGGGAATGGACCGTTTGAACCTTAGCTGTTGTGTAAGAAAAAGAAATACTTCACTATGGCTTCCCTCCTTGTGGGAAGAATAATTCTGATTTTCGAGTCATACATGTATGTGAATCTGAACTCTCTTGTCCATTAGCCAGCTGAATGACTCAGAGCAAGTTACTTAAAACCCTGTACGTTTGCTTACATATTACGATATACCTCACTGAAGTTGATGTAAATGAGGTACTATGGTGAAGCACCTAGCACAGTGCTCAGGCACACAGTAAGTATTTAATAAGTAATAGTTTTCTTTTCAAAAAGTTCTTCAGATGTACATTCTTCAAGGGTGTCCCATGGCGGTGTTAATATGTTCCACTAAAAAAATGTTTTGTAAGTTTAGGAAGTGCTAAATTACCCTCCTCAGAGGCTCACAATACACACTCACATATTTAAGGTTCTGAGATTTCATTAAATTTAACAAATCTCTGTTTCACAGGGGCATCTTACATGACTGAGCTTCTGGATAGAAATACTGTCTTTAGGGGGTACATAAACAGGCTGATGCTCAGTATTCCTTTGCTCTCAGATATAGTCCAGGAAATTTGGGATCCAGAATTTGTCTGAAACATCTGAAAATTCTGCAAATTCAAAGTCAATTTGCAAACTGAAAACTTGCCAAGTATCTGCAAATTCACATAACCTAGGCCTGGGGAGCCTGGTATTTGGCTCTTAGAAGAATATTAAAAGCTTAGCTTGGGCATTAGAGTAGTGCTTTGGGAACATTTAATGTTTATTCTAACAGGGAAAAGAGACTGTTTTAGGGAGATATTTCCTAGCAAAATTTCTCTCTCAGAAGGCCTTCTGTTCTTTGAAAGACACCAAATATTTTCCTACCCTGTTTTCCTTCTCAACATACATTGGAATTTGAGGGGAGGGGGACTTAGATAGCTCTTTTGGATATAGAAGTTTCTCAAGGTTTTCCTGGGTACTCCTGGACCTATCTTAAATCTGGTAGGTTTTCCTTGTTATACTGAGAGTTTTCTGAAGATGATGGGTATCCAGGAAGCATTAAAAGAATGTATTAATCAGCCCCTATAACAGATGAGAAACATGTGATTGGTTACTAAGCACAGGAGTAAAAACACTGGAATTCTAATTGGTAGTAGTCACTGGGGATCTAGTGCTCCCTAATTTTTATCTTTAACATCTACTTACTTTACCCCCAGCACATAATATTGAGGAAATGGATAACCTTTGAAATTCTATTCTTATATCAGGTTTTGAGGCTGGATTTGATAATGAAGAGAATCTAAAACGAGATATTTCTGAGGAAGTACAACTACATAGAACATTACTTGCAAGGTCTGAAAGGAAGCTGTCCCGGCATCTTACTCAGGGTAAAGGTGGTGAGAGTGAATGTAGATCAGGACAACAGTGGGAAATGACCCCAGGGGAGAGAAGAAGAAAACCAACACTCCCAGAGAGGAGTTTAGGTAAAGTTCTAAATCATCAGAGACCTTACTTGGGAGAGAGACCCTGTAAATATCTCAGATACAGCAAAAACTTTGTTCCAAACTCCCACCTCATGCATCAGATATCTCATCAAGTGGAAAATCCATATAAATGTGCTGATTGTGGAAAAAGCTTCAGTCGGAGCGCACGCCTCATCAGACACCGCAGAATCCACACTGGAGAGAAACCTTACAAGTGTCTTGACTGTGGGAAAAGTTTCCGTGACAGTTCAAATTTCATCACCCACAGGAGAATCCACACAGGAGAAAAACCGTATCAATGTGGTGAGTGTGGAAAACGCTTCAATCAGAGCTCGAGCCTTATAATTCACCAGAGAACCCACACAGGAGAAAAGCCCTATCAATGTGAAGAGTGTGGAAAAAGCTTCAACAATAGTTCTCATTTCAGTGCACATCGGAGGATACACACAGGAGAGAGACCCCATGTGTGTCCTGACTGTGGAAAGAGTTTCAGTAAGAGTTCTGACTTACGTGCACACCATAGGACCCACACAGGAGAGAAACCCTATGGGTGTCATGACTGTGGCAAATGCTTCAGTAAAAGCTCCGCCCTTAATAAGCACCGAGAGATCCATATGCGAGAAAAACTTCTGTCACAGTCAGCACCTAAGTAAGCCCCTGAGAATTTAAAGAAAAGATACATGCATTGAAATTATTAGGAAAAGTCTTCCAATAGTAGATCCATCTCCTATTCTCTGCCCAACTAGCTTAGGAAACACTCTAAGATTTGCCCCACTTTGTCCTTGTTTTTCCTGGGTCTATGAATTCCTAAGGTAGTTATCTTAAGAATGAAAGGAAGATTTCAGTCTCTCTCCTTGCCTTCACTGGAAATGAGAAATAACACCTTTACCTCTCAGTGCCTATGTTGTTTCCTTAATAGAGAGGATGTAGTAGTAGATCCCATGTATTTATTTATCCTGATACTTGGCTGCATTTCAACTGGAAAAACTTACCACAGCAGCATTTCAGAGAGAGGTTGTGAGACTTATTCTGAGTGGGTCTAACTCTTTATAAAATAATGGAAATGGGAAAAAGTGGCTTTTCTTGTTCATATAAGTCTGTGCTCAGAATGACATTTGTCATGCCCACTGTTCATTTACCTTAAAGGAGAATTTAATACCCATCTTGGTTCTGACTTATGAATCATCTTGTTAAAAGCCTAGGTGTTCTATATGGGGAAAGAGTATAAACCTTATATAAATATTGAGGTACGAACCCTGGATTTCTTAATTTCTTCAAAGCCCTAGAAGATCTGGAATAGAATAATATATTTAGAGCATTCTAGATAGATTTTTTTTTTCTTCTATTCCATCTGATACGAATTTCATCTGTCCCTGCTGGTCCAGAAGTGCAAAGAGCAAGCCTGCTGGATATGTTGGTATGAGAGAAGGCATTTAAAGCTGCCAGTAGGGGGCTGTCTGCATTTCACACACTCCAAACACCTAGTATAGTGTTATACAGCACCCCATGGTCACTGAATACCTGTATTGAGCAGAAACAACCGCCACATACCCATGAATTAGGAAACAGACACCTTTGTGCCAACAACTCTTTACCCTAACAGGGAGGACAGATTATCTTTGGTCACTGGAGTTGCCAATACTTGCGCACATGCACATATTCAACTGTCTAGATCTAATTTTTTCAAAAGATTTTATTCATCTATTTGTCAGAGAGTGAGAGAGCACAAGCAGGGGGAGCAGCAGGCAGAGAACAAGGAGCCTGATGCAGGACTCATGTACAGATTTATTTCTAAAAGCTCTTCAAACACAAGTGTAATTCTGATCTGTATAATCAAATAGTATTGAATAATTGCCCACCTGTTCATAGTAGTATGATGAGCCCTGTACAGCACAAGGTAAACAAGCCCTGTCCTTACTCTTACAACCTAAAACAGATGACACTGACATAGACAAATAATAAATGCACATGTAGAGCTGCAATCGTTTTAGAGAAATCTAGAAATCTAGTAACATTTTGTATAAATGTTAAGGTCTAATGCATTATAGTTTTCTATAAGAAAAACCTGGGAGGTATTTTCTTCTCTTTATTCAGGAAGGCTTCATGAAACAGCAAGTGTTCAAGGAAGGAAGGTTACTGGGTAAGTTAGGGTGGGATGAAATTCCCAAACCAATCACAAAACTGAGTGCTGAGTGGGTGAGAAATGGGAAAATTGGAGAGCAAGGTGTTTTACGCAGATGGAGCCAAGAGCAAAGGACAGACTATAAGGAAAGTTAAACAAATCTTGGAGCAGCACAAAATCTGAGGAATAGTATTATCTAGGCTACGCACAAGGCAGAGCACTGCCTTAACTGGGACATGGAGTACCGGAGGCAGATCAGGATGTGGTCCCATCCACCTATAATAAATCAGATACTGCGCTGCACTTATTGATGAAAGAGCCAGCTTGCCCTGGAGAAGAAGAATGAGCTGTTTGAGGGGACTAGCTCCTATGGGAGACAAAGGTCAGAAACTAGTATCTTGAGAAGATACAGGGGGCAGGTCTGAGGAAAGAGGAATGTGAACAGATGGCTAAGGTCTAGGATAAGTAGCTGTCTCATATTTATATATAATTAGAGTCCTGTGGCTGGAATGAGGTATCAAAGAGGAGTGGGGAGATAGAATATTCTGTAATTCATAGCTTGCTGTGTTAGATGAGAGGTTGAGTTCTGGTGTTGAGGGATCCTACTACAAGGAATTTCCTAATGTTTATTAGGACAAGATGGTATCTCAATTAAGTGGCCTAAGGAGACAGAAAGATAGAAGAAACACCAATCTAAAGCAGTTCCTCAGGATTTGAGATGGTTTAGTAAGTGTGTCTTTTAAATGTGTGTGTGTGTCTTTTTAATATGGGAGATTACTGTCTTTAGTATATTTATGGATAGTTGTGTATAAAAAGTACTGGTTGGGGGTATCAGCAGATATGAATTCTGGTTCCAGATGTCTTATGTGTAAGTCAACCTGTTTCCATCTCCCTTTCTGTAAAGCAGAATAATGTTTACACCTTAATCTGCCTCTCAGGGATACCATGTTAATAAAAATTAATGTCTATAAAGTACCCAGTGTTTCTTCAGATGGTTCGCCCCGTCCCACACCCCACCAAATATACATGTGCAAATTACTAAGTTGTTGTTGCTAGGAAAAGAAATTTTTATCCACTTTTTTGGCTCCCTGTGTGGGCTTACCAGAAGTATGCCTGTTTGAATCTTTATGTGCTAGACTGAGAAACAAATTAGGATGTGGTAGAAGAGAAATTAGAATGAAGATTCTTCTGTGGTGTCTGTATCTGTATCCATTAGTACAGTGCATTACGACCTGTCATACCTGGGCATGGAGAGTAAGTCTTACTTTAAAAGACCCAGCACCAGCCTCCCTTCTCCCCACCAACCTCCAGATGAAGAGAATGTACCTAAGGAACAGGGCAAAGGCAAACTCTCTTACTGGGGAAAGCTGATTTCATCTCAAATAGCTTAACAAGGCTTTTTCTCCTACCCAGTCTGTATTCCTAAGGATGGAAGAAGCAAGAAATAGTCTTCCAACATTCAAAGAAAGAGAAACCAAGGCCAATGTAGGTGGAGTAAGAGGATCTGTGCACCCTACCCTTTTAATATTCATAAGACCTTTGTGGGGACATACTGAGCGACATGTAGAGCAAAGGAAGTAAGGATGTATTAGCAGGAGCTGAACAATCATATCCTCATCAGTTGTTTTCTAGTGCTACTGTTTCTTTTTCTTCATTTTCCCCACACTACCATTTTTTAAAAGTATTTATTTATTTATTTTAGAGAGAGAAAGTATGCACTTGTGAACGGGGAAGAGGGAGAAAGGAGAGAAAGAGGGAGAAGACAGACAGAGGGAGAAAGAAAGACAGAATCTCAAGCAGACTGCATGCTAAGTGCGGAGCCAGATACAGCCCTCCAGGGGGAGCTTGGCCCCAGGACCTTAAGCCTATGACCTGAGCCAAAACCAAGAGTCAAACACTTAAGCAATTAAACTATCCAGATGCCCCGACTTTTTTTTTTTTTTTTTTTGAGTAACCTCTACCCCCAGGTAGGTTTGGGGCTCAAACTCACGACCATGAGATCAAGAGTTGCATGTTCCACTAACTGAGCCAACCAGGTGCCCCACATTCTTCCTTTTGATTGCTTGCTATGGCCAATTCTACAGAACTTAATGTTTATATGTTTTCTCTTGTTGCCATTTCTCTTTTACTATAGTTGAAATATGGAGGCTGAGTCTTATTAACTCTGTAGAGAACTATTTTTATGGTGACCAGGTACGAAAGGGAAGCTGAGATAGAAGCAATCAATTCTTCCATTATTCAATTCAAAATCCTGTACACTCAACTGTCCAGTGAGATGCATATCAAAGTTTAGACATATAAAATGGTAAATATTCTCTGATATCATTAAGCTTAAAGTAACATGTTATATGGAGATATTTTAGTTAGGAGTTTAAATTACTCCTACATCCACCATGGTGCTCTTTCAGGAACAAAACTTTGGAACAATCAGAAGTCAGATTAAAAGCAGGAAATAGAAACCTAAGGAGACCTCAAGAAGCGTCTGGTTGGTATAGCTCCATTAGGGTCAAAATTACAGAGGGATAAGTTAGGAACATTTAAAAAAAAACCCACCACCTTGATTCCAGGGGGATTAATCATGAGAGGGACAAAGCCAGATCTCAGAAGCTAGTTTTATCTGTCACTAGGGTCATCCAAAGTAAATTAACCCTGACTACTGGGTATTCAAAAAAATCCATGGTATACAGTATAACCTGGAGTCAGCAGTTTTGGGAAATACTTAAGTGAAGGGAATTTGAGTAAAACAAGGAAAACAAAATACAGAGCACTGTTGTCACAAGTTACAAGGCTTAACGGTTTTGGGGGCAATTTGTTTTCCCTCTCCTCATCTTTAGTTATTCTAAAACTCTTCTTGATGACAAACTCCTTTGATTTTCCTCAAGGTTTATGATCATTAATGGAGAGGGACTGTTAAGTCAAATATCTGGTGGAGTAGGGAGTTAATTTTTTATTTTTTTAAAGATTTTATTTATTTATTTGACAGACAGAGATCACAAGTAGGCAGAGAGGCAGGCAGAGAGAGACGGGGAAGCAGGCGAGCAGAGAGTCTGATGTGGGGCTCGATCCCAGGACCCTGGGATCATGACCTGAGCCGAAGGTAGAGGCTTTTACCTACTGAGCCACCCAGGTGCCGTGTGGGTAGTTTAGATAGCCACCACCTTCAGGTCCCTTCCAGTAAGCAGCATGGAGGTAAGCTCTGTAAGACTTCAGAGCCTGCCAGTCATGGGACAAGTCATGAGTAAGCTACTGGTGATGGAGCCCATGGTACCTGGCTGCTGTGCTTCAGAGGGAGTGGTGGACGGTTTACTACGTGGGAGATGGCAGGAAGCTCTTGGTTGCAACACATATTCAAAAGTAGTTCACCTCATTGCAGCTTAAAAATGTAACACTTTGGGTTTCAGATGATTCCACTTCCTCCTCAGTTCAGACCTGGTGCTGTCAGAAGCAAAGATGTAGTCGATGGATTTGTAAGACAGATCCCACACCTGAGACTGGGTCAAATTAAATGTCTCAGCTGCTAGTTGGTACTCCTGAGAAAGGTGTGTTGCAAAAACACCCTTATCATCAGTCTGCCAAAACAAAACAAAACAAAACAAAAATAAAAAAACCAAAAACCAAAATAAAAAACCAAAGTTTTGGGACGCCTGGGTGGCTCAGTTGGTTAAGCAGCTGCCTTTGGCTCAGGTCATGATCCCAGCGTCCTGGGATTGAGTCCCACATCGGGCTCCTTGTTCTGTGGGGAGCCTGCTTCTCCCTCTGCCTCTGCCTGCCACTCTGTCTGCCTGTGCTCGCTCGCTCTCTCTCTCTCTCTGACAAATAAATAAAATCTTTAAAAAAAAAAAAAAACCAAAGTTTTAAAATTAACAAGGAAATGATTTTTTTTTTTTATTTGACAGAGAGAGAGAGAGAGAGATCACAAGTAGGCAGAGAGGCAGGCAGAGAGAAGAGGAAGCAGGCTCACTGCTGAGCAGAGAGCCCGATGCGGGGCTCGATCCCAGGACCCTGATATCATGACCCGAGCCGAAGGCAGAGGCTTAACCCACTGAGCCACCCAGGTGCCCCAGGAAATGATTTTTTTAAAACAGTAACTCATGTTTAGTCTGTATTTCCCTCTTTACCATACTTCTTTTAAGAGTCTAAACAGGTCTATAAATGCATCCATGCATATCTATAACGAAATAGGCCTGTTTATTCTTTTTAAAACAAAACCCAAAAACACCAGGGCAGGGGCTCTCAACCATGGCTGCATATTAAAATCACTAGGAAGCTTTTAAAATGTATCTGTGTACAGGACTCACCCCAGATCAGATAAAACAGAATCTCAAGGGATGGGCACTTGGGCATCAGTATTTTTTTATGTTCCTCTGGGCACTGCCTAGGACCTTTACCCATAGAGCTAAACCTGAGTCACCTGGCCCTCTGCAGCCTCACATGCCCTGATCCTCTCTCACTCCTTTACTTTGGCAGCATCCCAAGGCACACGAGGCAGTCAGCTAGTAGTGACTGTCGACCTACTACAATAATAAAACAAAAAAGGAGCAAAATACTTCATACAAAACACCTTACACAGATCACAGATGGATGGGCGATGCTGTACCAGAATCCAAAATGATGCTGATCATAAGATGGAACTGTCTGACTTTTGATGTTTGAGGTCAAACAGAGTTCTAGATGAAAGGAGGAAAAAGTATCTTATTAAAAGCAGATTAGTAGACTCATTCACCAGTGTTCACCAAGTAGATACGTGAGAAATTTTTCCAAGGTATGTTAATTTTCAATAGTTCATTACTTTACAAAACTGACCTTAGGCATGAAAATTTATAGTTCAATTAGTGTAGTTGTACAGGATGTATGTGCTGCAAGTTTTGGCAGCAACTGTACCAGACAGGGAATTAATATCTTCTTCACAGCTATGTGCGTCCCCCTTTCTTTTATCCAAAATGGAGAGGAAAGGGGAATGTTATAAGCCAGTCCCCATGGAGAAAGCAGGATAGAATCATGAAGGAATTTTTGAATGGTTGCTGCACTTCTTCCTGGTCTTCTAGTGGAGGCTAAAACAAATGGTAGCACTGCTTGAGGGCTACAGTATTATATAAAAAGCCAAGAGCAGAAATGGACTTAAAGAAAACCCCTAAACTCCTTTACTCAGACAACCATCTATTCCCTGTCTGCTGCAAGTTAAGTCATTTTAAGAATGACTTCTATTAACAAATTCCTGCCTTGACACACTACACTGGGCTCCCCGGCCACAGCAGAAATACTTCACTGACTTAATTGATGGTATCTGCTCAGTATGATAAGGCAGCCTCAACATAAGGCCAACTCAGTCTAAGGGATGGCAGCCTGCCCCCCTCACACGGCTGGGCACAAAGCTGAACTACCACACTAATCACTATGCAAGTGTTTCCATCTTTGCAACCTCCGTGGATGTTTAAAAATGTCCTTAGTAAAAAGAAAAAAAAATCTCATTATGAATTGCTGGAAACTCCATACGTAATTAAAAAACACACATCACACACAAATGTTTTTGCAAACTGATCATTCAGTAAAATGGTTTTCAGCCAACTGCTTTTTTTCCTCCAGAGAAGGCCTTTCCCAACCATAACACTGACCAGTGGTTATCTCATCCCTATTATCTCAAACAGTTTAATTTTCTTCAAACACTGACATTTTCTTGTGTAACTGTTTACTGTCTTTTACCAATGCCAAAATATAAGTTCCTTGAGAAAGAAACCTTGCCTTTGTTTACTGCTCTATTCCCAACAATTTGAACAGTAACTGAAACAGAACAGGCACTTCATAAGTATTTGTTGTTAAATACACATGTAGACAAATACGTAATAGTCAACACACATATAAAACTATGTCTTGAATCTTCCATAATTCTTAATTTTTAAATAAATGTCATACATTTTCATAACACATTAATTTCATTAAAGTCATTTTAAAATACTAGATGACTCTTATTCCTTCAGTAAAATAATTATTGAGTTCCAAGAACTGGGGAATGTAGCAGTGAACAAGACAGACAAAGGCCCTGCTTTCATGGAGCTTATATTCTAATGGAAGCTAAAACTTTCTATTACTTTATGGCTCAGGAGGCACATGTCCAAGCAACTTTTAATTTCTAAATGACACTTAAATATTTAGAATAGGAGTTCTCCACATAGGGGTTGCAACCTGGTGGCTGGGGACAAATGTACACTCTTGTCTGGAGGACGTGAAGCCCTAAGCCTTACCCAGTGGTATCTGGTATTGCCTCACGAAGTCTACCAAATCCGGGGATCCTCCCTCAGAGGAGTTGAGAAATGTCCCATGCCCAATTCTGTCAGGAAGCAGATCCAGAAGTACTTGTGTTTCTTGTTTTTGGTTTGGAATCTGAAAAAAAGGGGAACATAAGTAACCTCTTTCAGTGATTTTTTTAAAAAGATTTATTTGACAGAGAGAGACAACACAAGCAAGGGGAGCAGGAGAGGAAGAAGCAGACTTCCCACTGAGCAGGGAGCCTGATGCAGGGCTCAATGTGGGACTCGACCCCAGAACCCTGGGATCACGACCTGAGCCGAAGGCAGATGCTTAATGACTGAGCCACCCAGGTGCCCCTTTCAGTGATTTTTAAAGGTACTTTTTTCTGTAGCCAGCTACTTTGTCTCTCAGAGAAGATAATGCATTCTGGAAAGCTGAACTATCTATACCTTCCCAGCTTTCTTCTTTGCCTTTATTTTCCCATTCATTTTCCAATATTCTTCTAGATTTGTTTCAAAGATAGTAATAATTATGGTTAACAAGCATAATAATAATAAACACTTTTAGACCTGCTTTGTGCCTTTTCACATAAATTCTCCTTTAAACCTTACAAGACTCTTACAAAGTACTAAGATGAAAAAAACTGAAGTTCAGAAAAAGTAACAGGATCAACTTGGGAACAGAACTGAAACAAGAAAGGGACCTTTCATTTTTTAATTTTTTCCTTCTATATTATACTTCTCTACACTTGGGATTTCTTCAGATATACCTAACTTTTGTAGTTAAAATATAAAGGTTTGTTTTTTTTTTAAGTTATCTAAGGCCATGGAACTCTGTCTGACTCCAGGGCCCAGATTCTCTGTGTAGTGTACTCATGTTTTATTTTATTTTTTATTTATTTTTTTAAGGATTTTATTCATTTATTTGAGAGAGAGGGAGACAGAATGAGCTCAAGCAGCGGGGGGTGGGGGGCAGAGGGAGAAGGAAAGAAACTCAAGCAGACTCCATGCAGAACCCATGTGGGGCTCGATCTCATGACCCCGAGATCATGACTCAAGTGGAAATCAAGAGTCGGACACAACGGACTGAGCCACCCAGGTGCCCCATTCATGTTTTATTTTGACACAGGTAGCTACATACATACCACAACTACCATGAAAAGGTCTAGATGTACTCTATCTACTAGACAGCCTATAAGACAAATGACCATAACATGAGGAAATGAAGTGTTTCATATCCAATGGATCAAACAAGAAAAGCAACAGAATAAAGAATATTAAAAAGAATTTTTAAGGAAACAAATTGGCAAAAGAAAAGAAAAAAAAAAAAAGCAACAGAGACTAAGGTAAAGGGAAGGTTCTGATGCTGTGCACAAAGACCAACGGGTCACAGTAACACATGCTGGTTGTTCTGTTTTATTGACCATAAGCTTCAATCAGACATCAGTTACGTTAGCAAGAGGAAGTCCTATGAGTGACATCTTTTTGTTCAGAGTGTGGAAACACAGATCCTACCTCTTAAGTTCTGCCACCAGATTACTCTTTGCTTATAGACATGAAAATATCAGTATTGACAAGAAGCTCCAACTTTTCCTTAATTTTTAAGTCATGATGCTATCCAACATTTATATATTACTGCATCTAATACAAATAACTCTGTGAGGAAAGTAGCCTAAGTATTATTTCCTGCACTTGAGACAATAAACTCCACGTTCATCAATCTGTATACACTAATCATGTACAGCTTTTTGTATGTCAAAAACAAAAAAGAAAAAAGAAAATGTATGTCAAAAAAAAAGAAAGAAAGAAAGAAAGAAAACAATAGAAGTACTGCGTTATAAAGTAAACCCATCTGTAAAATGGGGGAAAGTGTAGTTGACTCCCTTGTTTGCCTCACAGGGATGTGCTTAAGAAAGTGACTGTTCGGGAGGAGTCAAGATGGCGGAGAAGTAGCAGGCTGAGACTACTTCAGGTAGCGGGAGATCAGCTAAATAGCTTATCTAAAGATTGCAAACACCTACAAATCCAACGGGAGATCGAAGAGAAGAAGAAGAACAACTCTAGAAACAGAAAATCAACCACTTTCTGAAAGGTAGGACTGGCGGAGAAGTGAATCCAAAGCGACGGGAAGGTAGACCGCAGGGGGAGGGGCCGGCTCCCGGCAAGCGGCGGAGCAACGGAGCACAAAATCAGGACTTTTAAAAGTCTGTTCCGCTGAGGGACATCGCTCCAGAGGCTTAACCGGGGTGAAGCCCAGGCGGGGTCAGCGCGGCCTCAGGTCCCGCAGGGTCACAGAAGGATCGGGGGTGTCTGAGTGTCGCAGAGCTTACAGGTATTAGAACGGGGAAGCCGGCTACAGAGACAGAGCCGAGGAGTGAGCTCACAGCTTGGGGTTACCTTGAACCGGTCGCAGTCTCGGTCAGCTCGGAGCGCGGCCGGAGGCAGGGTGACGGGAGTAATTGGGCGCTGTTCTCTGAGGGCTCACTGAGGAGTGGGGCCCCGGGCTCTCAGCTCCTCCGGGCCGGAGACCGGGAGGCCGCCATCTTCATTCCCGCCCTCCGGAACTCTACGGAAAGTGCTCAGGGAACAAAAGCTCCCGAAAGCAAACCCGAGCGGATTACTCAACCCGGCCCCGGGTAAGGGCGGTGCAACTCCGCCTGGGGCAAAGACACTTGAGAATCACTACAACAGGCCCCTTCCCCAGAAGATCAACAAGAAACCCAGCCAGGACCAAGTTCACCTACCAAGGACTGCAGTTTCAATACCAAGGAGAGCAGCGGAATTCCAGAGGAGGAGAAAGCAAAGCACGGAACTCATGGCTTTCTCCCCATGATTCTTTAGCCTTGCAGTTAATTTAACTTTTTTTCTTTTTCAATTTTTTTCCTCTTCTTCTGCTAAATTTTTTTAACTTTTACCGTTTCCTTTTTTAATGTTTTTTAAATAGTTTATCTAATATATATATATATATATTTTTCCTTTTTATATTTTTTTTTTATCGTTTTTCTTTTTTTTATTTTTTTTTTTTTTCTTTTTCTTTCTGAACCTCTTTTTATCCCCTTTCTCCCCCCTCACGATTTGGGATCTCTTCTGATTTGGCTAAAGCATATTTTCCTGGGGTTGTTGCCACCCTTTTAGTATTTTACTTGCTCCTTCATATACTCTTATCTGGACAAAATGACAAGATGGAAAAATTCACCACAAAAAAAAAGAACAAGAAGCAGTACCAAAGGCTAGGGACCTAATCAATACAGACATTGGTAATATGTCAGATATAGAGTTCAGAATGACGATTCTCAAGGTTCTAGTCGGGCTCGAAAAAGGCATGGAAGATATTAAAGCAACCCTCTCGGGAGATATAAAAGCCCTTTCTGGAGAAATAAAAGAACTAAAATCTAACCAAGTTGAAATCAAAAAAGCTATTAATGAGGTGCAATAAAAAATGGAGGCTCTCACTGCTAGGATAAATGAGGCAGAAGAAAGAATTAGCGATTTAGAAGACCAAATGACATAGAATAAAGAAGCTGAGCAAAAGAGGGACAAACAACTACTGGACCACGAGGGGAGAATTCGAGAGATAAGTGACACCATAAGACGAAACAACATTAGAATAATTGGGATTCCAGAAGAAGAGGAAACAGAGAGGGGAGCAGAAGGTATATTGGAGAGAATTATTGGAGAGAATTTCCCCAATATGGCAAAGGGAACAAGCATCAAAATCCAGGAGGTTCAGAGAACCCCCCTCAAAATCAATAAGAATAGGTCCACACCCCGTCACCTAATAGTCAAATTTACAAGTCTTAGTGACAAAGAAAAGATCCTGAAAGCAGCCTGGGAAAAGAAGTCTGTAACGTACAATGGTAAAAATATTAGATTGGCAGCAGACTTATCCACAGAGACCTGGCATGCCAGAAAGAGCTGGCATGATATATTCAGAGTACTAAACGAGAAAAACATGCAGCCAAGAATACTATATCCAGCTAGGCTATCATTGAAAATAGGAGGAGAGATTAAAAGCTTCCAGGACAAACAAAAACTGAAAGAATTTGCAAATACCAAACCAGCTCTACAGGAAATATTGAAAGGGGTCCTCTAAGCAAAGAGAGACCCTAAAAGTAGTAGATCAGAAAGAAACAGAGACAATATACAATAACAGTCACCTTACAAGCAATACAATGGCACTAAATTCATATCTCTCAATACTTACCCTGAATGTTAATGGGCTAAATGCCCCAATCAAAAGACACAGGGTATCAGGATGGATAAAAAAACAAAACCCATCTATATGTTGCCTACAAGAAACTCATCTTAAACCCGAAGACACCTCCAGGTTTAAAGTGAGGGGGTGGAAGAGAATTTACCATGCTAATGGACATCAGAAGAAAGCAGGAGTGGCAATCCTTATATCAGATCAATTAGATTTTAAGCCAAAGACTATAATAAGAGATGAGGAAGGACACTATATCA
>NW_019154088.1:11868705-11994095 GCF_002288905.1 Enhydra lutris kenyoni | reverse complement strand
TGAATGAAAGAGGAGAGATCACAACGAACACCAAAGAAATACAGACAATTATAAGAACATACTATGAGCAACTCTACGCCAACAAATTTGACAATCTGGAAGAAATGGATGCATTCCTAGAGACATATAAACTACCACAACTGAACCAGGAAGAAATAGAAAGCCTGAACAGACCCATAACCAGTAAGGAGATTGAAACAGTCATCAAAAATCTCCAAACAAACAAAAGCCGAGGGCCAGATGGCTTCCCGGGGGAATTCTACCAAACATTTAAAGAAGAACTAATTCCTATTCTCCTGAAACTGTTCCAAAAAATAGAAATAGAAGGAAAACTTCCAAACTCATTTGATGAGGCCAGCATCACCTTGATCCCAAAACCAGACAAGGATCCCATCAAAAAAGAGAACTACAGACCAATATCCTTGATGAACACAGATGCAAAAATTCTCGCCAAAATACTAGCCAATAGGATTCAACAGTACATTAAAAGGATTATTCACCACGACCAAGTGGGATTTATTCCAGGGTTGCAAGGTTGGTTCAACATCCGCAAATCAATCAATGTGATACAACACATTAATAAAAGAAAGAACAAGAACCATATGATCCTCTCCATAGATGCTGAAAAAGCATTTGACAAAGTACAGCATCCCTTCCTGATCAAAACTCTTCAAAGTGTAGGGATAGAGGGCACATACCTCAATATTATCAAAGCCATCTATGAAAAACCCACCGCAAATATCATTCTCAATGGAGAAAAACTGAAAACTTTTCCGCTAAGGTCAGGAACACGGCAGGGATGTCCGTTATCACCACCGCTATTCAACATAGTACTACAAGTCCTAGCCTCAGCAATCAGACAACAAAAGGAAATTAAAGGCATTCAAGTCAGCAAAGAAGAAGTCAAACTATCACTCTTTGCAGATGATATGATACTATATGTGGAAAACCCAAGACTCCACTCCAAAACTTCTAGAACTTGTACAGGAATTCAGTAAAGTGTCAGGATATAAAATCAATGCACAAAATCAGTTGCATTTCTCTACACCAACAACAAGACAGAAGAAAGAGAAATTAAGGAGTCAATCCCATTTACAATTGCACCCAAAACTATAAGATACCTAGGAATAAATCTAACCAAAGAGACTAAGAATCTATACACAGAAAACTATAAAGTACTCATGAAAGAAATTGAGGAAGACACAAAGAAATGGAAAAATGTTCCATGCTCCTGGATTGGAAGAATCAATATTGTGAAAATGTCTATGCTACCTAAAGCAATCTACACATTTAATGTAATTCCTATCAAAGTACCATCCATTTTTTTCAAAGAAATGGAACAAATAATCCTAAAATTTATATGGAACCAGAAAAGACCTCGAATAGCCAACGGAACGTTGAAAAAGAAAGCCAAAGTTGGTGGCATCACAATTCCGGACTTCAAGCTCTATTACAAAGCTGTCATCATCAAGACAGCATGGTACTGGCACAAAAACAGACGCATAGATCAATGGAACAGAATAGAGAGCCCAGAAATAGACCCTCAACTCTATGGCCAGCTAATCTTCGACAAAGCAGGAAAGCATGTCCAATGGAAAAAAGACAGCCTCTTCAATAAATGGTGCTGGGAAAATTGGACAGCCACATGCAGAAAAATGAAACTGGATCATTTCCTTACACCACACACAAAAATAGACTTAAAATGGATGAAGGACCTCAATGTGAGAAAGGAATCCATCAAAATCCTTGAGGAGAACACAGGCAGCAACTTCTTTGACCTCAGCCGCAGCAACATCTTCCTAGGAACATCACCAAAGGCAAGGGAAGCAAGGGCAAAAATGAACTATTGGGATTTTATCAAGATCAAAAGCTTTTGCACAGCAAAGGAAACAGTTAACAAAACCAAAAGACAACTGACAGAATGGGAGAAGATATTTGCAAATGACATATCGGATAAAGGGCTAGTGTCCAAAATCTATAAAGAACTTAGCAAACTCAACACCCAAAGAACAAATAATCCAATCAAGAAATGGGCAGAGGACATGAACAGATATTTCTGCAAAGAAGACATCCAGATGGCCAACAGACACATGAAAAAGTGCTCCATACCACTCAGCATCAGGGAAATACAAATCAAAACCACAATGAGATACCACCTCACACCAGTCAGAATGGCTAAAATTAACAAGTCAGGAAATGACAGATGCTGGCGAGGATGCGGAGAAAGGGGAACCCTCCTACACTGTTGGTGGGAATGCAAGCTGGTGCAACCACTCTGGAAAACAGCATGGAGGTTCCTCAAAATGTTGAAAATAGAACTACCCTATGACCCAGCAATTGCACTGCTGGGTATTTACCCTAAAGATACAAACATAGTGATCCGAAGGGGCACGTGCACCCGAATGTTTATAGCAGCAATGTCTACAATAGCCAAACTATGGAAAGAACCTAGATGTCCATCAACAGACAAATAGATAAAGAAGATGTGGTATATATACACAATGGAATACTATGCAGCCATCAAAAGAAATGAAATCTTGCCATTTGCGACAACGTGGATAGAACTAGAGGGTATCATGCTTAGCGAAATAAGTCAATCGGAGAAAGACAACTATCATATGATCTCCCTGATATGAGGGAGAGGAGATGCAACATGGGGGGTTAAGGGGGTAGGAGAAGAGTAAATGAAACAAGATGGGATTGGGAGGGAGACAAACCATAAGTGACTCTTAATCTCACAAAACAAACTGAGGGTTGATGGGGGGAGGAGGGTTGGGAGAGGGGGGTGGGGTTATGGATATTGGGGAGGGTATGTGCTATGGTGAGTGCTGTGATGTGTGTAAATCTGGCGATTCACAGACCTGTACCCCTGGGGATAAAAATATATTATATGTTTATAAAAAAAAAATTAAGTTAAAAAAAAAAAAAAGGAAAGTGACTGTTCTCCAGCCATTATCTCTACATTATCTGTCATTGTGCTCATGTTGCCAAGGAGCTGGGGCCCAATGATGGGCACCCAATCTTCTGATGAGCCTTATAAAATAATAATGAGCTACTTCTTTTCTTGCCAGTGCATGTGATACATTTAGGTCCCTTACCCTACGAGGACAGGTGAGATGAACTGGTGTTTTTCTCAGTGACAGCTTGCCAATGACAAGACTGATGATGAAAACTTTCACATTTTCTCTAGTAAGATGTCAATAGCTTTTTTAATGACATAGTGATACTGTGAGTCAACAGCCACCCTCATGAATGACAAAAACATAAAAACGGTAACGAGGGACTAAAGCAAGTCATACCTTTATCATAATTTACATTTAAAAAAATTTCTACTTTCCTCCTTTTCTTTTTTTTTTTTTTTACCTCCAGGTTTAATTTTAGCCATTTACAAATGATTATTATTTTCACCGTAATCCATCTTCTCCAGCCTAATTTTACAATATTATTTACCTCTGAAAGATGCAATGCCAACTTCAGGCCTGCTTTTTTAGCTTCTAAAAGTGGTTCCAAGAAGTCTTTTGCCTGTCCTACCTTGAAGATAAAAGTTAAAATGAAGATGCATGAAAATTCTAGGCAGACTGAAGAATTAGCTACTGTGTGTCAATAAGCAAAGGAATAAAATAATGGCAAGGAAAAAAATGGCAGATTGACTCATTTGAAAATTTCAATTATAAAGCACCTACAGTGTGCCAGACACTTTAGGGAACATAAAGCTCGCAAAAACAATCCCTGCTGTCAAGAATGTTGAGTCCCATATCAGTGAACCTGAAGTCAATCAGCCACACTAGATATAGAGGTCACCAAGTTTTATTTCTGTAAGGAAATCTAGATATCTAGTGCTAAGGAGGAGAACCCACCTGATTTAGGAACCTGTATGATTACAGCAAAGAAAGCTTCTACCAAATGGATGAATGAAACGAGAGCACAATGGTCCAGGTTTAGACAAAGCCTTAAGAACCAGTTTCATGGGGCAATCTAAATCCTGTGGTTTTCAACCAGGGACAATTCTGCCCCCGCCCCCCCACCACCACCCTGGAACTTGGTAGTATCTGGAAACATTTTTGGTTGTCACAACTAGGAGGGTGCTACTGGTGTCCAGTGGGTAGAGAAGAAAGGAGTGCTACAAAACATGCTGCAATACACCGGACATTCTCCAAGGACAAAGAATTATCTGGCCCAAAATGTCAATAGTGACATAAGTGAGACACTGTGTTTGAATCTGACATTCAAGAAGCTCTAGGCCAGCCTTTCTCAACTGGGGGTTCTGTGAGATAATTAAGGCATAGCCATAATTAAATACTAATTATTAGATATACACTGTATGTAATGACTTAATTTCTCTCTTTTCATTCAAATCTTTTTTCTTTTTTAGAGGGCTTAATTCTTCCATAGAACCCTGGTTGAGAACAGCTGCTACAGACATTCTGGTCATCCAGGGCAGAATAGGTCTTTTTTTTTTTTTAAGGTTTTATTTATTTGAAAGAGAGAGAGAATGAGTAGGGGGGAGAGGGAGAAGCAGACTTTCTGCTGAGCAGGGAGCCCCAGTGTGGGGCTCAATCCCAGGACCCTAGGATCATGACCTGAGCTGAAGGCAGATGCTTAACTGACTGAGACACCCGGGTGCTGCCCCCCATCCACCTTTTTTTTTTTTTTTTTTTTAAGATTTTATTTAAGAATAGGTCTTCATCCACTGGGAGCCTGCTAGACCTCTGGAGAATGCAGGATGCCCCAACCTAATACTTACCCCACAAACTGATTCTACTTTTCAGAAATAAAATGTATTTAAGAAAAACAGCTTACAGTAGGGTCTCCACTGAGGTCAAGGCCAAGAACTGCATTGTCAGCAGAGAGGAAGAACTCTTCAGCAAGTTTAACGGTCTCCTTGGCTACTGAAGGGCCACTTTTTCTGTCAATTGCTATTAAATACCTTTAATATAAGAAAAACACAGTTGAAAACAAATATAGTGAGAATGAAAAAAACAACTCTGAGTATGGCCAGAGAGGTATGGCAGGCTACATGTAAGTCACTTAGTAGAAATACAGCCTGACTGACAGGACAGCTTACTTTGCCAGAGGGCATGAGACCATAAATTTCGAAATAGTACCAAACATCTAGTCAGTGTTCAAATTCTTAAATGTTTCATGTTTTTTTTATTCTTGCATTTGCTTTTTAGTTTGATTCAGAATTCAACTGAAGTCCACAGTGGACTTCAGATTTATTCTGAAGGCACTCCCTCCACACCCCACCTTCCCTTCTCCGCAAAACCCCACCGCTTTTCTTGAATTTATTTCTTGAATTTAAAGAAACCATATCCTTTTTCTATAAAGTCTCCTACAATAGTCATTTTGCTGAGTGAATTCCTTTATTGTTAACCTGTTTCTTCTGTCTCTTGTATCTCCTACAAATTGAAAATTGGATCTAGTCTAGAGGCTAGATTCAAATTTTTAGCAAGATTATTTCATAAGTGGTGGTGTGTTATTTCATTAGGAGGCTTAGATTCATTATTTCAGTAAGTGTTAAAAAATTGGCAATATTCTAACACATATCCAATAGCTGATACAAGTTCATTCTTCATGTTAGCTGAAATTTTACAAGCCATCTAATACCCAGAGAATCTCTGCTAATATTGCATAATTTCCTCCCACATTTATTAATTTATCTACTTTTTTTCCACACACATGAAATTCCTCCAGCATTTATTTATTTATCAAATTTGGATCAATGATATATAACTGCAGTCTTTTTTTTAATTCACAGTTTATCCTAACATTAAATATTAGAAAACAATATAAATCATATGACCATAACATGATATAACTGTCTTCTGCTAAATGTTTTAGGATATTTTCCACTTTTTTATAAATAACACTATGGGGGTGCCTGGGTGGCTCAGTTGGTTAAACATCTGCCTTGGGCTTGGGTCATGATCCTGGGGTCCTAGGACTGGCCCAATGTTGGGCTCCCCGCTCAACAGGAAGTCTGCTTCTTCTCCCTCTGTCCTTCCCCTTTGCTCGTGCTCTCTCACTTTCTCACTCTCTCTAAAATAAATAAATATTTAAAATAAACAAATAAATAAATAACACTACAATAAAGACTCTTACACAAAAATCAATTTATTTCCTTTGGATACATTTCTAGAAGTGGAGTACTGGGTCAGAAGGAAACATTTTTATACATCTTAATACATACTACTTTTTAAAGAGGTTTTATTTATCCTATATGCTTACTAGCAGTGTGTAAGTTCACAAACAATGGTCATTACCCTGTTTTCTGGCAGGGGGGCTACAGAAATGGCATTGTAACATTTCTTTTTAAAATTGTCTAAGGGGTGCCTCGGTGGCTCAGTGGGTTAAAGCCTCTGCCTTCAGCTCAGGTCATGATCCCAGGGTCCTGGGATCGAGCCCTGCATCGGGCTCTCTGCTCAACAGGAAGCCTGTTTCCCTCTCTCTGTGTCTCTGCCTACTTGTGATCTCTGTCAAATGGATAAATAAAATCTTAAAAAAAAAAAAATTGTCTGATTTGGGGGCGCCTGGGTAGCTCAGTCGTTAAGTGTCTGCCTGCAGCTCAGGTCATGATCCCAGGGTCCTGGGATTGAGCCCTGCAATGGGCTCTGCTCCGTGGGGAGCCTGCTTCTCCCTCTCCCACTCCCCCCATTTGTGCTCCCTCTCTGTCTCTGTCTCTGTCAAATAAATAAATAAATAAACAAACAAATAAAAATCTTTAAAATTATCTGATCGGGATGCCTGGGTGGCTCAGTCAGTTGAGCATCCAACTCTTGATTTTGGCTCAGGTCATGATCTCAGGGTTGTGAGATCTAGCCCCATGTCAGCAGGGAGTCTGGGTGAGAATCTCTCTCCCTCTCCCTCTGACCTTCCCCTATTGCCTGTACACTTTCTCTCTCTCTCAAATAAATCTTTTAAAAAAATTATCTGATTAGTGAGATTAAATAGTTCCCTACAGACTTATTGGTCATTTGTAGATCTTCTTTTCTGAATTCTCTTCTTTTCTTTTGCCTGCTTCTTTTTGGGAAGGGTGTGGGTGTTAGTCTAGTTAAGCTTAATTTGGAGAGATTTTATAGCCAGAAATTATACAGGTAGCTTTCTTCCTTCAAAGACTTATTGAGCCCTGATTTGTGTCATCTCTCTTCTAAGTACTGTGGTGAACAAAAGACAAGGTTCCTGGCCTCATGAATTTATACTCTGGTAGGTATGTACACACAAATAAAACAAGATAATTTCTGATCTTATCAAGAAGACTGCCATAAGGAAATAGAAAGGATTACTAGAGGATTTGTGGGTGGGTGGGAGGAACCTTTAGATAAAGTGGTCAAGGAAGGGCCCTCTGAGGAAGTGACAGCCAAATTGAGAACTTGATAGTGAAAAACCAGCCATGCAAGGATATGGCAGGAACTGTGTTCTAGGCAAAAGTAACAGGATGTACAAAGATGCTGACATGGGACATTCTTGGCCTATTTGAGGAACAGAGAACAAACCAGTGTGTAATAATGACAAGTGGTCCACATAAGGCTATTGAAGTAAGAGAGGCAACCAAATCACATGGGACCATGTAGGCCACAATAAGAAGTCTGGATTTTGGCTGAAGAGCAATGGGAAACTGTATTTCTCTAGAGCAACAGTACTCAAAATGTTTTGCCACATGAATAAACTCAGAACTGCAGTCTCAACTTTAAGCAACAGATTTCTTGACTCCATTTTTCTAAAAGTCAGTTATTGTTTGATTTATAAAAATCTATTACACTCATGATCAAAATAACAACATTTTCACCTTCTAGTTTTTTTAAATGGTGAACACTAAGGTACAATGCTTCTTACCTAACATCAATGTCTATGTTTTCTTGTTTGGACTGTTTTATACCCTCAAGTACAGATTCCACATAAGTCTTTTTAGTCATTCCTGGAAAGGACATAAAGAAAGTATTTGTAAAGAGATAATCAACTATTTCATCCTTCAACATCAGCATCCCTCTATGAACAATTACATTTTTACTTTATGCTGTGACAAGGGCATGATTAGAGAGGAGTTAAAACATAGTCCTATGGGTACATTTTCATAAATGCTAACTGTACTTTAATAAATTTTTTTAAATGAAGTACTAAAAAGCAGAAATGGAAAGAAAGACATACAAAATATAAGCCCATTTAAAAATTATTCTTAGATCCAAAAGACATTAAACTGCCCTCATGGGGCGCCGGCTGGCTCAGCTGGTGGGGCAGGCAACTCTTGATCTCAGCATCGTGAGTTCAAGCCCCGTGTTCAGTGTGGAGCCTAGTTAAAAAAAACAAAAAATAAAAAATAAAAACTAACAAAAAGAAACAAAACAAAAAAACCCATCGCACAAATTGCTGTAAAAATCTAAAATGCCTGTTCTAACAACACAGGAACAGCCCTTTTCTAAGGCTTGGCCTCAAAAAAAAAAAAAAAAAAAACAGAAACAAAAACAAACCATTTTCCTCTACTAGAACAATGTTCTCCTGCTGGTCCAGAAAAAAATCCCCTCTTGGGCTCCTGTCTCTTCAACCCTGGTCAGGCTCAGTGTTTCCTGTCCAGGGCACTAGAGCAGTTCTTCCAATTTTGGGTGTACAAGTCCTCTTCTTTTGGGGGGCTCTGAAAGAGCACTCTCCAGAACAACTTCCTCTAAAATACTCTTGTACCCAATCACAGAATGCTTATTTTTGGCAGAAAATCTCCAATAACACAGAAAATTATAAAGAAAAAATAATGAGTAACCTGTAATTCCACCACTCAGAGATAACCACTCTGTTTTTCTAAGTATACATATTTTTTTAATAGATGAGATGCTACCAGGTATATATGTATCCTATTCAGTTGTTTAATACAGTCCTATATTCTGAGTGTTATCCCCAAGTCTTTACAGTAGCTTTGCAAATATTTTTAGTGGCTGCCTCATATTCCATTAACCCTTATCTAATCATTCCCCTATTATTGCATATCAGGTTAACATCCCTCTTGGAATCTCCATTCAAAGAGCAAACTAGCTCTAGTAAGTGGCAGGTTTCTTCTCTCCTTCCCTTTCACTATCCTTACCAGGGTAACTTGGAACTGATCCTACAATTTAAAAATGCGAGATAAGAATCTTCTGCTTGTCCCATCTCAACACTTACTTTATGGAGTTTTAAAAAGCTTATCCCCTAAATGACTGGGTTGTACATGTCACAAGATGAACTGGCAGAGCCTTTTCAGATCACAGACAAGGGACTAAGAGGAACCCAATGACACCACATAATATCTCTCCATTCTGCCCTTATGAAAAGAGGGTTCCAGGAAGTTTCTCCAGACCACATCCAGATGCACTCATCTCCATCCAGAGAGGTTTTACCACATCACCACTTGCTCCTGGCATAAGACACTATCAGTCTCCACACAATGACTGAAAAACCTTCATTTCTGTGATCGTCATAAAACACGATTCAGCATCTACTCAGTGGCACCGTCTCACAAGTGCCCTTGATGCAAGGAGCAAGAAGTAGCCTCTGTTTAAGACAATGTAACTATAAGGAGCAAGTATTCTTTCCTCAGAGTGAGGAAAAAACAAGAACCAGCAAAAATTTTGCAGGCCTTTTAATTTCCCTTAAACAGATAATCCTTGACCTGACTTTTTAACTTAACACCTCACTCATTAATAATGTACATCACTAATGCACATCAGAAGATTTGGACTGTTGACTCTACTACAGTGTAAAAGTAAGTGCTTCATATTCTCAACTTACAAACACGAATCATCAAAGCACAGAGGAAAAAAGTACATTTGCTGAGACGTAATTAAACTCTACCTGTAGCATTTTCTCCTCTGGGTGTGCTCCTTAGTTCCAGGTACTTCACACCATCATCTGCAAATTCTTTAATGACATCTTTTGTGACCTGATGGTTAAGGCAATGGACATAATACTGATAATGTTAGTGAAAGGATCCCAATGAAAATGCCAAATGCTACAGCTTTATTTCACGCATTAGATTTGATCTGCAAAAAATGTTGGAAGTCTCTCATGTGGTTAAGATGACCTGTTTTGTCACAACCCTTGCTAGAGATTGCTCACATCAAACAAGTCTGCACATCTCACATACTTTTTCTCTTCTCTCCTTTTAGCCATTTCTCCATTTTCTAGTGTTCATAACAGTAGCTAATAAGACAAAGAAATGAGGCAAAACTAAAACTGAGTGTGTAGTGCAGTACTAGGAAGGTATGTATGGAAATAAGTGGCTGAAACAATTAGGCATTACTGATATACCACTCAAAGTCATGGCTTATGGTTCTTATTCAAGTTATTTATGAATAAGTTGGATTTTTCAGAAGTTTCTTCAGGCAGGGTGAAATTGTCCCTAGGAGTACTAAGAAAACTCTCTTTGGCAAAGAGAATCGGTGATAAATATGAGTAAAATGGTACCCAATTTAGCACAAGTTAAACAACCCCAAAATGACTAAATTACCAGGGTAAAAGATATCAAAAGGATTAAGGGCATGTTTTCCTTCTCTGCAATCAATCCTAAAAAAGTACCAAATCTAGAAGTAAAAAGGACCAGGTTGGAAACGCTGTGACAACCAGCCCTAGCTAGTGCTTGTGGTTGGTATCCTAATCTTAACCTGTTTTGACCACATGCACATAAGTGGGCAAGTGCAACGTTCTGGCAAGGGAACAAGGGTTGGCCAATTGTGTAGACAGTGCCTAAGAAGGTGGGACTACTTTAGTGGATTCATTGTAATCCAAGGTCTGGGCTTCATCGGGTGTGTGTGTGGGGGGGTGGGTGCGTGTGTGTGTGTACACATGCGCTTACCTAAGCCAAAAAGGAATTTATTGTAATATTAGAATATAAATATTACTAAGCTGAGATTCACTAGGAGGTCTGGAGAATCAGCCTCAGAGATTATACAACTCAGGACAACACAAAAGCATTCAAAATCATGTAACACTCTTGGACCAAGCAAGACACTACTGCTTCCTCCACCACCGAGCATGACCCTGCAGCTTCTGTACCATCATCAGAGGCACTGGACCCCATGGCACTGGTGCTCCCCAAACTCTGTGTTGCTGCCAATGCTACCACCAGAGTGCGGGCCTCATCTATGCAGGCTACGGAACTGCATCTAGTTACTGGCTCCAGAGCAGACACAGAGAAGCCAACTCCCTCTACTCCAGCTCACATGTGGCTAATGCAGAAACCTATCTGTTATGTATGCAGTGACATGGAGGGTGAAGTGAGGGTATGAAGTGGCAGTCCTCAGTGACTGATGAGACCATAGCTACTATCCAAGGCCCCCTCTCTTCGTTTCTTGAGCAGCCAGTGAAACCAAATAAAACAACAGAAGGCTGTTGGCAAGTATGGAATGAGAGCAATGAGAAAATTTATCTAGGTCCTAGCAAGGCCTGTGGAATCATCCCTACCCATGCCCAATAACACTTCCTTGCTCCACATCTGTGTCTGCCGGACTCAGCCCTTTCTGCTCCATGCTGCAACTGGTACTAAGGACAACTCTTATTCGAGTTCCTTCTTCAGACAGTGTACATCACAATTAGTTCAGTTTCTGCTTACTCAAAGGATGGTAAGACTGCATCTCTTGAATGAGAAGGAACATAAGCTCTGGAACCAAAGACAGTCAATTCTACCACTTGCTCTTTCTGTGAGTGACCTTGAGCAAGTTACGTGTAATCAATTTAAGCCTCAGGGTTTTTTTTCATCTGCAAAAAGGGAACAATAAAAATACCCACTTCAGAGAGCAGTCTTGAATGTAGTGTCTGGCACATGTTATAGTTAATATTATTATTTCAAGCACATTCCAATCCTTTTTCTTTCAGATTACATCCAGATCATCTTGACTAGACTGTTAAGTGATCCACACACAACAAAGAATCTCTTGCCTTATTCCTACAGTGTTCATTTATTATATGTAAATGTCATTAACTTCACTCTCAGTGTCATCCTTCTGAACCACCTAAAGTTGCTCATTCTAGTACCACTAAGTCAAATCACAGAATCTTAATTCCTTACCTCATTTTATTTTATATTTTTTAAAGATTTATTTATATGAGAGAAAGAGAGCACATATACACATGTGCAAGCACATGATTCAGCAAGGGTTGGGGAAGGGGCAGATGGAGCAAATCCCCAAGTGGACTCCTGCACTGAGCCTAAGGAGGACTCAATCTTATAACCCTGAGATCCTGATCTGAGCCAAGTACCCAGGCAGGGACCCCTCCTTACCTCATTTTATTTTGTTTTATTTTAAAAATTTTATATATTTAAGAGAGAGCAAGAGAGAAAGAAAGCACAAGCAGGGGAACAGGGCGGAGGGAGAGGGAGAAGCAGGGAGCCTGTTGTGGAAATCGATCCCAGGACCCCAGGATCATGACCTGAGCCGAAGGCACATGCTCAACCAACTGAGCCACCCAGGTGCCCCCTTACTTCATTTTAATAAAGCTTTTTACCAGCTTTGAAAGTAATAAAATAATGAGCCTGGCATTACTGTAGCCCTACATAAGCTCTCAGAATCCAGGATTTCGTCAGTTTTGCTCTGTTACAATCAACAAAAGAAAGTGAGACATTCCTAGCAGCATTCAATAGTGTCTGCTGAGTGGCTAATTAGATAATCCTCCTTTAGGTTCCTGTAAGTCCCTGTATGTATCTCTAACATATAGCTTACCTCATTATGTCAGATTTATCTGCATATGGATATGTCTCTCTCTCTCTCCTCAGGGGCCAGAGACCATGTCCGTCTATCTTACCTCCCAGTCTTTAGCAGAGTGCCTAGAACACTGTGGGCACTTGGGCAACTTTTGTTGAATTAGACTTTTAGAGCTATTCTTCACCAAAAGGTGAATTTACTTAATACTTATCATGAGATCAGTTTCGGCCAAGAAGGAAAATTCTTTCTTGACCAGTCAAAAGTTATTTTTCCAGAAACACAAGTTTTCCTCTTACTCCACATTTTTTTTTCCTAATGGTTAAGAACACTAATAAGGATTCTGTTTTTCTCCACTTAAAAAGAGTACATTTTAAAATGCCACCGTAGGGATGCCTGGGTGGCTCAGTTAGTTGGGCATCTGCCTTTGGCTTGCGTCCTGATTCCAGGGTCCTGGGATCGAGTCCTGCATCAGGCTCCTTGCTCGGCAGGGAGCCTGCTTCTCCCTTTACCTGCTGTTCCCACTGCTTGTGTGTGCTCTCTCTCTCTCTGACAAATAAATAAAACAGTTAAAAAAATAAAATAAAATAAAATACCACCCTAGTCAGACAATGATGCAGAAACCAGTCTTCCATATCAGAAAGTAGTATCACAGAGCTACAAGTAAGAGAACACAGTGGTGTCCTCTAGTTCTTCACTCCCAGAGAGAATTCAATCGCTAAGTACTTCTGAACTTCATTCTCTATACTGTCACCCAGGCACTTAAAAGTATCTCAAGCAATACAGATAAAGCCGTATCAAAGGATGCCCACCTATGGTCAAATATTTCATGTTATATATGGTGGAAAACAGGACAAGATTTTATCCTCTATGTAACAGAATACATTGACCTTGCTTCTCTTCTCAGATCTCTTATAATTAGCTCTTGGCAAATGTCTTACATGGCTTTTGAAAAGAGTTGCCATAAAAAAGCAAAAAATATTTTTCATTTGACTCTTGATGAAAGCAAAAATTCATGTGCAATACCAGAAGGGCATAAATTACATAATAAATTTTAAACCACTCTAATAATTCTTCATTTCTCACCATTAGAATATCTTCAGGGCTAGTAGTAAGCTGATGAATAATTTGAAACATCTGGAAACATCTGCAACGGAAAGTTTTAACATACTCTAGTCATCAAAAACTTGTCACTTGACACAAGCCCACTAAATTGAATGAATATATTTTAGACTAATACTAATTATATATTGTAAGGAACTACAGAATTGGTTTTTCAAAAATTACACTGACCTGGGAGGATAATCAAATAACTGAAAATAAAATGTTACTTTTAAGTAACTTTGCCACTCCCTTTGCCACTCCCCTACCCCCTGCTGATAGCAGCAAACGGAGAAAAATCAATAAGCCCACATTTTCAGGTCTAAAGAATATTCTAATACAGTATAACTTTATAAACAACATAAAGCATTAAAAATACTGTCAATGGTCTAACAGCTGGAAAAAAAATGCTGTATATCAAGTTACACTCTCCACAGCCGATGGCTACCCAATTCCTTTAACTACTAAAATCTGGATTCTTACAGACTATTTCCAATCTCAAAACAGTAACAGAGATAAAAAGAAGTATGTCCACAACTTCTCTAAACTCACTCTTCTAAAGTTCTTTTCTTTCCCTTGTCAATCATAGTCATCTGATTGTTGATTTTAAGACCTGGCTTCTTGGCTATCAATTTCTTCATGGTATTAGAACTAATGGATCCATTCAGGTGGGCATGAAGTTCCTAAAACAAGAGAATACAGTCAGTAAAAATTTCTCAAGTATCCACTAGATTAATAGCATCCTACCAGGTACCTGATGTCCATAATCTGCACTAGGCAAACTGCCTACTAGATGTAGATATATAACTTTTAAGGTTTACAAATCTTACAAATTCTCCCCGTAAAATTTACTTTTCTTCGTGGAAAACAAACAAATAAACAAACACAGACATCCTTATAATTAGCAACCACTCCAGAATTCTGTGGTTGAATTCTCACCACTTTAGGTAATTCTGAGTAAAAGGGTGTCTTCCGTGGCTGTTGGTGTTCTTCTGCTTCCATCCTGATTTCACAGAAAGGTCTTTCTCCAAATACTCTTCTTGTACAATGTGCTTTGGCCAGCAAGTTTCGTGGTCTTGAATTTCCTTCAGATTGCGTTACGTCCACACATTTTGATAAGATAACCTGTATATGTAGCTCTGGGCTCAGCTTCCCCTATTTAAACAAATGTGAACATTTTCAGATGTTGACATAAAAACAAAGAAACAGAATTTTGCCACTTTATACCTCAAAAAACAAAAACCCCTTCAACGCTATTTAAGCAAATTAACAATCTAACCTAGAAATAAGAAAAGGCCTCAGACTGCTGGAGATTCTCTCTCTCCATCTCTTTCCCCCTACCCCTCTCCCCTGCTCATTCATGTGTGTGCATTTTCTCTCTCTCAATAAATAAATAAATAAATAAAATCTTTTTTAAAAACTGTGCAACAATGCACAGAGCCACAGAAATCCACAGAAAGGCCAACACAGTATGAAATAAAAGTGGCATTTCAACAAAATGCTATAGTAGGTGCTTCATAAATAGTAACACATGAAAATGATAGGCTGTTTAACTAACAAGCTTACTACTCCTACCAAAATACATAGAAGACAACATTAAGATGGAAAAACACATCTTCTTAGGTAAAATCAATTTACCATAAATTGACTTTTAAATTCAATGTTAATCAAAATATTCCAAGTTATTTCTTAGAAATTGATTTTTAAAGTTCATGTGGAAGACTTAACTTATAAAATTATCCAGAAAAAATTGTGGATCTCAAAAGAAAAATATCTAATATTAGTGAAGGTATGAGTAAAAGTTCTGGTGGAAGCAAAACTTGATACGGTCTTTTTGAAAAGCAATCTGGCACTATCTATCAACACATACAAACACAAAACACCATTTATTTTCTGACCCAATAATTCTACTTTTAAGAATTGATCCTGGGGCATCTGGGTCGCTTAGTCGGTTAGATGTCTGCCTTCGGCTCAGATCCTGATCCCAGGGTCCTGGGATCCAGCCCTGCATTGGGCTCCCTGCTCAGCAGGGAAGCCTGCTCTCCCTCTCCCTTTGCCTGCCACTCCCCCTGCTTGTGTGCACACTCTTTCTCTCCATCCAATAAACAAAATCTTAAAAAAAAAAATTATCCTATATCTTATAGGATATTCACAAATACATTTCTTTTTTTTTTAAAGATTTTATTTATTTATTTGACAGACAGAGATCACAAGTAGGCAGAGAGGCAGGCAGAGAGAGAGGAGGAAGCAGGCTCCCCGCTGAGCAGAGAGCCCGATGCGGGGCTTGATCCCAGGACTCTGGGATCATGACCCGGGCCAAAGACAGAGGCTTTAATCCACTGAGCCACCCAGGCACCCCCCAAAATACATTTCTTATATCATATAATAGCAAAAACTGGAAACAATCTGAATGTCTATCAGTAGGCTACTGGCTAAATTAATTTTATCTCAGTCCAACAGAGTATCTATGACTATAGGGAAAGACTTCTATGATATAATATTACTTCCAGAAAGTAGCAAAATATATTGCTTAGAAAGATGGCATTTATGAACAAAGCATGTTTTATTTATTCATAATTTTGGGTTGGAAGTGGCAAAGGTCAGGGGAGAGAATTTTGCTTTAATTTACCTTACACAGTGTTCTGCAACTTAAAGGTTTTACAAGCATGTAATACTTGACTGCTTTCTGAAATAACTTTAATAAATTAAAATGTTAATAAATTTATATAATTTACTTAATAATTTTAATAAAAATAATAAACACATGGTTTAAAGTAATTATTTATAAAGTTAAATAATTTTTAAAACTTGCAGAACAGTGGTGCCTGAGTGGCTCAGTCAGTTAAGCATCTGCCCTTGGCTCAGGTCATGATCCCAGTGTCCTGGGATAGAGCCCTGTGCCTGGCTCCCTACTCAGTGGGGAGTCTGCTTCTCCCTCTCCCTCTACCTGCCACCCCTGCTTGTGCTCTCTCTCTCTCTCTCAAATAATTAAATGAAATCTTAAAAAAAAACCTTGCAAAACAATTTTATTATTATGAATTGTGAGAGGGAAGAACTTCTATGTTTAGACAATGGAATGACAGCCTAAAAAATTACTTAGGACATTTTTCATAGCAGGCTGATAATAAATCTGACAAATGGCTAGCTTTTAAAATATATTTTCAGGGATGCCTGGGTGGCTCAGTCAGTTAAGCATCTGCCTTCAGCTCAGGTCATGATCCCAGGGTCCTGGAATTGAGTCCCACAGTGGGCTTCCTGCTCAGTGGGGAGCCTGCTTCTCCCTCGGCCTGCTGCTCCCCCTTCCGGTGTGGGCTCTCGCTCTCTGACAAATAAATAAATAAGACCTTTTAAAAACTAAATAAATATATTTCCAATCCCATTCTAGGATCCTGATCTTATTCTGTGCTACATTCAAACCACCCTCAAGACTGGTCTTTGAGTAAATTTACTGACCCACTGGCTACAATGTTAACCTCTGTAAATTTGAGATCCACCCAAAAGCACAATCTTTACACATTTAAAAAACTGTTGTTTCACTGATCCATGCCTAAGATACTGCAATCAACAATACCATGCCCTGCCAAATTCTATCTTCCTGGGCAACACTGGGTGTGGGTGGGAAGAAGCTAGGATGGGAGTGAGGAGCAGAAAGGCAACACATTGAGATAAGATCTTTCTACATTTGTACTATACTTCATCAAGTTAGAGCAGGGCCAGGACCAAGTCTCCTGTCTCCCAGAGAACTTTTTTCATGCCCAAATAAGAAAAGGGAACTCAGAATAATAAAGACATGTGTTACTTTTTATTAAGCACTTATCATGATCCAGGCATGCTAAGTTTCTTAAATGGTTGTTTTACTTAATCCTCACAACCCATGAGATATTATTATCCTCATTTTACGTAAGAATGAACAGATTAAAAAATAATAATCAGAAAACAATTCTTTGTTACCCATATCACAAATTTTGCTCCATTCTCTTTCTTCCTGAATCAGTTTTCTTGATCTGTTCTTTATCAAAAAAGTAACATTTCTAACATATCACCTAAATTTTATTTTATTTTATTTTATTTTTTAAAGATTTTATTTATTTATTTGACAGAGAGAGACACGGAGAGAGGGGGCACAACCAGGGGGAGTGGGAGAGGAAGAAGAAGGCTCCTTGCCAAGCAGGGAGCCCGATGCAAAGCAGGGCTCTGTGATGTGGGAGTTCGATAGCAGGACCTTGGGATCATGACCTGAGCCGAAGGCAGACGCTTCATGACTAAGCCACCCAGATGCCCCAATACCACCTAAATTTTTAAAAATCCACTTCTACAGCACTGTATATATTTTTAAAAGTCCTACAATTTGTTTTTCTTCTTCTTTGGCCACAATCAACTCTGAGACACCCCAGAAAGCAGCACTTACTCCTTTCATTCTAGACACGAATATCCCAGGCCTAACAACCTCAGGGTAATGCTTCTCCCATTCCATCAGAGGCAATTCCAAACACCTCAAGCACTCCACTAGACCCAATCACCTCACACTGAACTGACAACCCAGCTGCCAGCTTTACAAAGATAAAAGAGGCCATGAGGCAAGAACTCCCTCACCTACACCTAGCTTACCTTTATCTGTACACTTTCTTCTCTCATAACTCAGAGAAAAAGGATTCATTCTTCTGTCCTTAACACTGATCTGTGCCCTAGATCCCATTCCCTCCTAGCTATTTCAAGTCATTACTCCATCAGTTACTCTCAATTTTATGTTCCTTCAACCTCTCTCTCCATTGGCTAATTTCCCTCAGGGAACCAACATGCATGTACTTTATTTGTTTTCACCTAAAAAGCAAATAAACAAAAGCCTTTCTTGTATCCCATATTCCTCTTTACTGCCCTGTCTCTCTTTTCATTCTAAGCTAAGCTCCTTGAAAGCATAATTTAGACTGGCTGCCTCCATTTACTTATCTCCCATTCAGGGTGAAACATGAATTCTGCCCTTACTGCTCCACAGGAATTGCTCTCCCTGAAGTCATTAAGAGCTCTTCAACACTAAATCTTTTCAGTTTATCCTGGCTTAAACCTCTGAGTACAGTATCCAAATCTAAACTGGCTGGACTCCTAAACTCTTGCTCTTATTATTCTGCTAGACTGCTTCGAAGTAACCATAGAGTTATCCTGATTCCCTTCTCCACCTCAGCCCCTGCAGTCAGTCACGAGATTCCAATCAATAAATTATAAATCTCCTAAATATCTCTGGAAGCGGTTTCCTAGGGGTGATGACTTGCAGACCTTCAACTCAAGAAACTCTATGATTATTTTAAACCCCTGACAAGACTCACACGGTATCAGGGGAAATAATCATCTCTCTTCTGTGATTTCCCTCTTCCGTGGTTATATTCAACATTATCCTAGAATCACAGACTTTTCGAAGTGGAGGGGAATGCCATTTTATAACCGAGAAACAGAGGCTGAGTGTTTTATTTATTGTCAGCTTTGCAGAGCCCGAATACAAGGGAATTAACAGTATTTATCTGTGGGGAAACATTTATGGGGTGAATCACAACCTCTGTAAAAGTTCCTTCATTTTGCATCTGGCCTCAATGACTAAATTTCAGATTTAAATGAGATCTCTTTTTAAACTATGAAAGCATTAAATAAGTACTGGTAGTTAGCATCTGAGGACGACCCCTTCTTCTTCCTGCCCACCAACCAACCTCAGTGGTTCTAACCCTACTTTGCCCCACCAGATTACTCAATGTTGACCCTGTCGTCCAAGAAGGTCTGGTTGTCAGTCCCCACACACTCACCCCTTCAAGATTTCTGTCAACAGTTGAGTCAACTATGAGGACTTAGCTAATTCTCTCTTCAGACGGAAGATAAGCTCAGACCTGAGCTTCCCTGACACAGTCCACGTGCCCACAATAAGCCGTACGGGTCAGCCTTCTGCGAAAACGCAATCCCAGAAAAATCCAAAAAAAAGTCAATCACAGTCGAACATCAGCACAAGCTACACCCTCCTCAATTCTGATTGGTGAGGTGCCCTCTTTGCGGAAGTGACGCACACACACACGGAGGGGAGTCACGGAAGAGGGTTGATTTTTCTCTACAGAATCCCCGAGGTGGGTACGGCAGAATGAAAGAGAGCTCATTCCGGTGACGAACCGTCGCTCCTCTCCCTCATCTCGACCATGAGCCCGCGGAGCCGCGAGCGTCGGGCTGGAGCAGTACAGAGCACTAATGACAGCAGCGCCCTCAGCAAGAGTTCCCTGGCCGCGCATGGGTACGTACTCGACCCTTTTGCCGCGCTGCTCGTTCCGGGGACTGCGCGGCGCGCGCCGCTCATCCACCGCGGCTACTACGTCCGCGCACGCGCCGTGGGGCATTGCCTACGCGCCTTCCTTGAACGGACATGCGCGGCTCCGAGTGCTCTTCGTCCCCAGATCTTGTCGCTGGGAGCGGGTTCAGATTCGCTGTATTTTCGCCTGAAATCTGCGGGCCATTTGGCCGGGGCTGCAGTTTGGGAAGTAGATTTTCCAGACGTGGCCCGGCGCAAGGCAGAGAGGATTCAAGATACGCCGGAGCTGTGCGCTTTAACAGGGCCTTTCCAGACCAGGGCGTCTGCGCTGTGCTTTGAGAGTGTGGACTACCGCCTCCTAGGGGTGGACCTGCGACAGCTCTCGCGTTTGGACCAGGCCCTGGCCGCCGCTGGCCTTAACGCGGCCGCACCCACTCTGCTTCTAGCTGAGGTTGTGCTGACCTACCTTGAGCCGAAAGATGCCGCGGCCCTCATCGCCTGGGCAGCCCAGCGTTTTCCTGATGCCATTTTCGTGACCTACGAGCAGATGAGGCCGCATGACGCCTTTGGCCAGGTCATGCAGCAGCATTTTCGGCAGCTCAGTTCTCCCCTGCATGGCCTAGACCGCTTTCCCGACGTGGAGGCCCAAAAGCACCGCTTCCTTCAGGCTGGCTGGACTGCCTGTTGTGCCGTGGACATGAATGAATTCTATCGCTGCTTTCTCCCCTCAGAAGAATGCCAGCGCGTGGAGAATCTTGAACCTTTTGATGAGTTTGAGGAGTGGCATTTGAAGTGCGCCCACTATTTCATTCTGGCCGCTTCTAGGGGAGACACTCTCTTCAAAACTCTGGTGTTTCCACCCTCAGAGGTGTTTCCTCGAATAGATCCTGCTTCTCCATCAGGCGTCTTCCCTGCCAGTGTAGTCACTAGTGACCGCGAAGGCTCAAACCTTAAGAGATACGGGCATGCCTCTGTGCTTTTGAACCGAAACATTATTCTTAGTGCGGGAGGATTTGGAGAGCAGGAAGGGCGGCATTGCCGAGTGAGCAAGTTTCACTTGCTTTCAAGATATGGTGACTTTGAATGGAAAAGCAACCAAATAGGCAGTTGTGAGACTGGAGCCCAGTGGGATGGGCGCCTTTATCACACCATGACAAGACTTTCAGATACTGAGGTTTTGGTTCTTGGAGGGAGACTGTCCCCAGTAACTCCAGCCTTGGGGATTCTCCAACTTGGTATCTCTAAGAGTAAGGATAATACGACTAAGGACCTAAATGTAACAATAACAAAGGTGGATCCAGAAGATTCCACGTTGTCATGTTGGCGGCATTCAACAACAGAAGTGTCCTATGACAATCAGAAATACTTGTTTGTGTATGGGGGTCGAAGTGTGGTAGAACCTGTACTAAGTGACTGGCATTTCCTACATACGGGGACAATGGCTTGGGTCAATATCCCAGTAGTGGGGGAAGCACCTGAAGGTCGGCATTCACACAGTGCCTGCAGCTGGCAAGGGGGAGCCCTTATTGCTGGAGGTCTGGGTGCTTCTGAGGAGCCACTAAGCTCTGTACTCTTTCTAAAACCAATCTCTTGTGGATTCCTCTGGGAATCCATAATCATCCAGCCTCCCATTACACCAAGGTACTCCCACACAGCTCATGTGCTCAATGGGAAGCTTCTACTAGTTGGAGGGGTCTGGATTCATTCTTCCTCAGTTCCTGGAGTGACTGTAATTGATTTGACTACAGGATTGAGCTCTGAGTATCAGATTGACACAACATGTGTGCCATGGCCATTAATGTTACACAATCATACCAGCATCCTCCTTCCTGAAGAGCAGCAGCTCCTGCTCCTTGGAGGTGGTGGGAACTGCTTTTCCTTTGGCACCTATTTAAACCCCCATACAGTGACATTAGGCCTTTCTTCCTTACATGCTGGACAGTAGGACTGAACTTTTTATATATTGACAACCCACTTAGACAATAAAAGTTTACACAAACAGGATTTGACTGTGTCTATAGACATTACCACTCCTTCCTTCCCCGTTTTTTCCTTCTCATTAGCACTACTATCCAGTACAGAACGTGAAAGAGTTTGTTAAACACATACCAACATTCAGAGAGATGACACAAAAATAAAACACTAGTAGGCCTATCTGAAGAGAATGGCCATACAGTCCTAGAGTAGGAATTGGGGAGCCTTTGGATCCCTTTGTGTCTAGTTTATTGATTTTCCTAAGTTTATCCATTTATGGAGTTAGAGTGACGGTTAGCCTAAGTCAAGTGAAAAGTTTTCCACTCTAAGGCTTTGAAAAAGTTTAAAACAGATCCTTGGTGAGAATACAAAGTCGATAACTCTGGTTTCTCTTTGGAGTACATAAAGCTTTTGCTTTTTTCTAAAGATTTCCATGGAGAAGAACAGTAATGAGTTTTAAACTAATTTTTGAGGCCTTGTTTTTATGAGACTCCCTTTAAAAAAGAAGAATACAAGGTTGAATATGGCTAAAGAGACATGGTTTGACCTCATTCTTCATGTATGAAATCTGAAATGAACCCCATTACTTTATCAGATATGGATATTAATAACCCCTAGGAAAAAAAGGGCTTATCAGCTTGGCATCTGGCAAGGCTCTGCGTGGGCCAGATACTAAATAACTGGGAGGAATATGATCAGAAGGCAGAAAGGCTGCTCTGTATTTCTTGTTTCTAAATTCACCACAAACTGCCTCCAACTTGCAGGAAGGATCAAAGCAGAATGTTGATGAAATGAGTGTTCTCAGCTTGTAGTAGTTAGTTCTAGAATTCTAACCTAGAAATGACTTAAAAGTCCAGGTTATACCTTCCATTATGCTACTTTTCAGATGGTGCCATCAACCATTTTTTTTTCATTAGTTTTGGTGAGGGGAGAGAAAAGGTGGTGGGGGCACGATTGTCAAGAAGATGTGGATGTGAGCCAGACCTACATTAGTAGTGCGTGGTGCCTCTTGAGTACTGCCCGGTGTGGTGCATTATGAGTAACTGGGCTTGTTCTCTCCAGAGGAATTACCCGTATTTTCTCTAAGTGATTACCAGATTAAGCATGCCCTCCACCTTTAACCCTATACATCCATCATACTCAGTTAAGGAATTATTCGTTTCTCAAGCTCTGCTCATTAGAACACTTAGAAGTTTTGTCAGCAGCATTTACTCTGTACCTCTGGAGCAGCACTCAGTATGGACTAGTGCTGGATCCTAGTTTCATAACAGTTTAATTAGAGATGTGGGCCAGATTGAGAACTGAAGTTGGACAATGATTTTCACCTCTCCAACTCAGCTGAATATTTTTGTTATAAAATTCTGGTATGGAGCCTGGTGCAGTTATGAGAGTCAATGAAAGGTTTTTTACCTCATTTAGTGATTGCATTTCTTTTTAGACCAGAAAAACTAGTTAAAGAAGGAAGACTAGGACACCTGGGTGGCTCAGTGGGTTAAGCTGCTGCCTTCAGCTCAGGTCATGGTCTCAGGGTCCTGGGATCAAGTCCCACATCGGGCTCTCTGCTCGGCGGGGAGCCTGCTTCCCTCTCTCTCTCTCTGTCTGCCTCTCTGCCTACTTGTGATCTCTGTCTGTCAAATAAATAAATAAAATCTTAAAAAAAAAAAAAGAAGGAAGACTATTTCTCATTTTGAGTATCTACTCTGTCAGGGTCTCAAAAACAGTATATCATACCACTGAGGATATGTAAACAAAGTTAAGGACAACTCTTCTAGGATATGTTCTTCAAAAGCCAGTGCTGTCACTTCTTTGTGTGCTTTCTGGATTTTACCATCAACTATCCATTTTTTATCTTTCTGCAAGTTTAATCCTCCTTAGTGATGTTAGGAAATTGACATGTAACAATAATGTTCCAGTGCCCAAGGACTGTTTGGTCTTCTCTTTCTGTGATCTTAGACCTTGAAGTCCCGGTTTATTCTCTATGCGTTTGTAATCCCAAACCCAACACTGAACAGCCCATGCCTACCCTGGGACCCATACTACATGATATCTTTTGGAAAATACTCTCATATGGCAGCCCCAAATGTAGCCAACTATTTCTTTTCCTGTTGGAGAGAAGCCTGTACTCTTTGGAGAATCTGGTGAACATGAGAACTAGTCACTAAGGTGAGTTCTTACTCATAGGGATCCAATAATGTCTAGTGTGACATTAAAACTAAACTCAGTTTTTGACTGCAGTAGTGAAAGGGATATAAAATAGGCAAGGAGGGTCATAAGTCCTGGCTAATCATGTTTGGACTTGATGTTTAAGGAGAGAATGAAAATATGTCAAGCAAAAATTATGAAACTTTTAATCAGCTTCAGAGTAGATTGAGATTTCCTTGGATGTCAATGATTATGTAAACAAAAGATTTCTGTCATTCCACAGTTTAAAGACTGTTCACTTATCTTTCTTGGTCAATGACATAAAGCATTTGGCTGGGAAGGGGCAATTCCTTGACTATGGAAGGAATTGGGTCTGTCTAGTTCATTTCACTATCCCCAAAATACTTGATGCTTAATAAATACTTACTGGATGGAGGTTCAATTTGACACTCAAATAAATTAATATTGAATATCACTATTGTACATACCATGCACAAACAGATGTCAGTATTCGTTTAATTAGTGTGGGGGGAGCATTAAAGTTTTTAAAGACCTCCTATTTAAGAGTTTTAAAAATTCAACTGTTTCAACATTGGCAAATGTGGTAGGCTTCCCGGTGTTACTCCTAGCTTTATGGATTACACCCAAAACCTCTCTGATTGCAATTTCCAGCTGATCTTCATGCCTCTTTGCTCAGAAATGAACCATGGTTACCCCATATCCTTTGCAAATGAAATGAGTTAAATTTGCCAAAAGGCTAATCTGAGAATGTAGGAACATGCAATTAAATGTGCTCATGAACACATACACACCGGATCTTACTAGGATGTGGTGATGCTTCGCTGGGCATGACTTGGTGTGTAACTCTCAAAGTTTAATACAGGGAGAGGAAAAAACTTGCCCTAATATTTATGCAAAAAGTTATTTGCCATCTAAATGGCAGTCTAAAGCTAGAAAATAAATTGTAAATTTAGGATATGATACTACTTTCTGATTTTCTCATTCCCTAGCCTTTGTCCACATTTTTAGGCTTTTCATTAGCGCCTCTCAACTTCTGATTCATATGTAGACTTACTATTTCAGAAAAATTTAGTAAAGCAGATCTTATGTATGGCTATATCAGCAACTTAAGCAGTACTTAAGAGGAAAAAACCAACTTTCCCATCTTTCCTTTCCTTCTAAAAACTTAACTGAAAAGGCAGTCTAGACCTCAGTAAACGGAATTTAAATATGGACAACTGAATCCAACCAACAATTTTTCTTTTTTTTTTTTGAGAGGGAAGTGAGTGAGAGGGCAGAGTGAGAGGGCGAGAGTATCTTAAGCAAGCTCCATGCCCAGCATGGAGCCTGACGTGGGGCTCAATCTCACAACCCTGAGATCATGACCTGAGCTGAAATCAGAAGTCGGATGCTTAACCAACTGAGCCACCCAGGGGCCTCCAGTGAACAATTTTTATTTCCAAGGCATAACATAGTAAATGTTCAATTCATGCACATGAAGAATGGATTTATGTTTGATTCAGGCTAAAATTAATAATAAATAGTGAGTTATAATGTTAAGATCAGAGATTATCCCAGAAAATCAAAATATATTGTAAAGTCATAGTAATTATTTGGTATTGGTGCCAGAATAGACAAATAGATTGAAGAAACAAAGAATTCAAGAATATCTGTATATTCTTGTATACGGATGCCTGGGTGGCTCAGTAGGTTAAGTGTCTGCCTTTGGCTCAGTTTATGATCCAGGGTCCTGGGCTCTCTGCTCATTGCGGGGCCTGCTTCTTCTACTCCCTCTGCCTGCCACTCTGCCTGTTTGTACTCTCTTTCTCTGTGTCAAGTTAATAAATATAATCTTAAAAAAAAAAAAAGAATAGATTGTATAGTAAAGTGACATTCAGACCTGTGATGAATGGCTGGACTCTTAAGTATATGTACAGTTTGGTACTACTTGGCTAATCATTTGTGAAAAGTGATGTCAGCTTCCTACTTCTCACAAATCACAATCACAAATGCCAGATGGATTAAAGACCAGACTTAAAAAACAAAGCCAAACTAAATTATATGAGAACAAGTATAAAAAGTATAAAAGTAACAAGTATAAAAGAGTATGTTTATAATCTTAGGTGTAGGAAAGGCCTACGTACATATATACATACATATAAACCAAATTTTAAAAATCTGATAACTATTCATGTAAAACTTCAGAGCAATAAGGAAAATACATTCTTCCCTCTCCACAGGGTCAGGTCATAGGAAAACTTGTTTTCCTTTTTTTATTCAGTCCCTAGAATTAAGATGCATGTGACTCATTCTTCTGTTTCTCAGTACTAGTTTCTGAAATAGGTTAACAATGGGAAATTTGGATAATATAAAGTGAAGCTTTCAGTTGACCAAAGCAACTCATTCATCCATTCATCCATTCAGTAGTTAGTATTCTAAATAGGATAGATCAGTGAACCAAATAATCCTTTGTGGAATTTGCAGCCTAGTAAGGGGAGACAAGAAGCTAAACAACAAAGATAATAAATACATATTATATTAGAAGTGATAAGGACTGTGGAAATAAGAAAAAGTATAATAGGATAAGGGGGATCAGGAGTGCATAGGGATAGGGGTAACAGGTTACAATAACTAAAAAGTGTGGACAGGATCACTCTATGGAGCCATGAAATTTGGGAATGTAATAGAGTTAACTAAGAAGATTATTAATGAAAGAGTGTTTCAGGTAGGGGGAATAGCCAGAGCAAAGCTCCTTAAGAAATTCAGTGTAATAACTTTAGCTTTGATCTGGGTGAAAAGGAGGGTTGTGTAGGGTATTGACTCACATTTTTTAAAAAGACTTATTTTATTTATTTGAGAGAGAGAGAGCACATGAATGGGGGGAGGGCAGAGGGGACAGGAGGTGCAGAGGGAGAGAATCTCAGGCAGATTCCCTGCCAAGCACAGAGGCTAACATGGGGCTTGATTTCAGGACCCTGAAATCATGACCTGAGCAGAAATCAAGAGTCAGACACCCAACTGACTGAGCCACCCAAGGGGCACCTATTTGACTCACATTTTTTAAAGGATCCCTTTGGACATCATAAGAGGAATAGATTGTAGGAGGTCAAGATTAAAAGCAGGGAGACCTGTTGTAAAGCTGTTGTAGTCATAAAGATGAAAGATGATGTGGATTCAACTGGAGTGGTGAAAAATGGTGGGATTGGGGTATATTCTGAAGGAAGAGCTAACAAAATTACCTAATGGACTGGATATGGAATATGATGAAAAGGGAGGAATGAAGAATGAGCTCTAAGACTTTGGTCCAAAGGAACTGGAAGATTGGAGTTGCCATCACCAAAAGGTGGTGCAAATTTGTGGGGGCAGTAGAGGGGGTAGATCAGGGGTTCAGGTTGGATATATTAACTTTGCCATGTCAGACATCCAAATGGAGAGTCACTTACTCAAATATCTATTTTATAACCTTCCTCCTTATTCTCTACATTCACTCATTTTTTCCTTTGCCTTCTGTAAATAACCAGACCAAACACAAGAATGGAACTGGCAAATAAAAATGGCTGAATTGGAAACACAAATTGTAACTTGAAGAATAAGAGGGGCAAATCCTCTATGAGATGGCCCATGCCTGGCTGCTCCTGGCTCCCAGAGCCCTTCTCAGAGCCACTTTCATTCAGATTCACTGTCTTGGTTTTTTTCTGATTTTTAACTTCTTTCTCTATTAATATTTGCTAAGCATGCTGTGTAATTTTCCATTAGTAGATTTTTTCATAAAGCCAGAGTCTGACATTCCCTATGTCACAAGCCTCACCCCCTGCTATACCTCTTCTTCTTACTTGAGATCCCAGTTATATGGAACTACACCTGAGTCTCCAAATACCTCCATTCTTTTGCTTACAGTGTTCTCCCTATGAGATTCTTGATGCTTCTCTTCTTACCTTACTCTTAACCTGTGTATACAACTCCTGCTTGACTTTCAAAGCTTATCTTTTTTTTTTTTAAGATTTATTTATTTACTTAAGAGAGAGAGAGAGCACAAGTGGGAGGCAGGGGCAGAGGGAGGGAAAAATAGTCTCAAGCAGACTCCACGCTGAGCCCAGGGCCAGATGTGGGGCTTGATCCTGTGACCCCGAGATTATGAACTGAGCCAAAACCAAGAGTGGGATGTTAAACCAATTGCACTACCCAAGCACCTCTTGAAGCTTATCTTTAAAAAGCATTCCATGATTTTAATACCCTTACCCTTTCAGGCTGGGATGGGTTACCCTCCTATATTACAATATACCTTGTAAATATCCTCCATATTGCACTTACCATATTGTCTTATAATCTGTTTTCTAGTCTGTCTTCTCACTGCAGATCTAACTCCTTGAGGGCAGGAATAGTATCTTATTCATCTTATATTCCCAGCACCTGAAACTATAAACACTGAAACTGAACAAGGATCTCTCACTGTAGGTGTTTAACTTCTTGGAGCCAATCCTTTCTCATACCCTTTCAGGATAATAATCTTATGCCACTGGCTTCTTGTAGAAGAATATAGAAACATCAGTGAAGAATAATGCCAAAACAACAACAACAACAAAAACAAAACCACAAACTCCTGTCATGCAAGCCTGTGCCATTGGTCATAAACTCAGAAAGAATCATCCAGAACCTTTAGAATACAGTTGTGATTATACACATCTGTTTTCAGGAACCCCATTCTTAGTCTTACTGCTTCCTCCATCTCCCACTCAGACATCTGGTGAGTAGTAATAAAGATAAGTCATCTGAGATACTGAATTTTTTGTATTATTTTGAGGGAGATCAGTATATTAACCATATTCTAACTATTAAGAAGATCCATTCAGTAGTGACTTGAACCTGCAACTTACCCTCTAGCCCAATATATTTTGAAATTTTCAGTTTGGGTTAAGATTCACCAGTAGTCACTTTTGGTTTGAGCTAACCACCTAGACTCCTACTAGTGTCGATTCAGCTAGAACAGTACAACCTGTGGCTTCCATATCCTGCTATGTGTTAGCCAACAATTCACTTTAAAACACTTACTGTCATTATTGTATAAGACAATAATAATAAAACAATTGGATAACAGTTAGTATGGACAGCATAATGCTTAGAATCAGAATATCTTAGAGAAATCAGATAAAGCATTTAATTGAGAGAGGTTTTATAGCCACATAGATATTCTTGAAAAAAAAGGGGGGGTGTTGACTAGAGTGAGAAGGAATAGAGAAAGAATACCTCAAGGATAATGTGAGATAAATGCCTTGCGTGGAAAGGATGGATAGAGTATTGTTGAATAGAGGCAAGAAGTAAGTCTTTTCAGGTACACTTAAAATATACAGTTGAGATAGCATGCCTTTGGAATGCCTTCCAACGTATTATGCCTATTTGATGGTTCCTATTTTGCTCTTTAAGTCATTTAGACTTTAATACTAGGTCATGAAGCTAGAGTACAAAATAAGAAAATAAGACACAAGGGAAGCACCTTCTAGATGGAAAAGCAGCTGAAAACTTTTTGGTCCTGTAAGGGAGAGAAAAGGAGAAGGATGACAAGACTTGAGGTATGAGCTATCTTCCCACTCTCCCAACTCTACCTTGGGGTCAAAAGAGAGGGGAGGTGGAGTCAAGGATGGTAGAATCATCTAGATGGACTTAGGCAACTCCCAATGCAGGAAGTTTCTTCTCAGTTCTCAAGGCAAGGCCCGGGAAAATCGTAAACCTTTCAGCGAAACTCCATATTCAACATGGCACCAGAGCAATATGGGGCCATGGGTAATTTAGAAATTGCTAAGGAATATGAAGGTCTGAAGTAGCACCACCATTTCCCACAGCCAGTGTGTGGTATTTAATGAAAGCAGAAGCTCCTTTATGACCAGCACAACACAAACACACTGAAATATCCAGCAGACCGGCAGAGGCCTGGGGTCAGGCTTAGTGAAGCTGCTGGGGAAGGGACCACAAATTTCAGTGGAGGAAAGGAGGGGCCCAGCATGAGATTTGGAGAGCAAGGTGGGACCATAAGAACCTCAGCAAACCAACATAGACACAGCAGGACCAGACACAGAATATCCAAAATCAGAAGGGAGCCGAAGGTCTGTGCCCCTGCCCCTGTGAGGATGTGTAAGCTCCCCCTATACTCAGAAGCCACCTTTGAAAGAAATCAGGAAGAAGGAGGTCTTAAGAATGAAGAAATAGCCCAAACAGGGAGTTTACACTTTGAAATGACTAAAACAACACAATTACCTAAGGTTACACAGTCAGGCAATGGTGGAGCCCCATAGGCCCCAACAGAACCTGTGCCCTCAGTTACTGCACTAACCTGGATAGACACTGAGCAGGGTGAATTCTTGAGGGCCTTGGAAGCTTCCCAGGGAAGCTGGATTGGAAGCCATAGGTATTGCTATTAGGAGGTGGATTCTGAGTTGGAGAGCTGTATGATATTTAAGGAAGACAAATCTGGCAGAGCCCTACAGGACAGGGTGAAGAGAGGGAACTCTGGAAGCAGAATAAAATACGATATCAATATCTGTAACCCAGGTCAAAATTATAAGAGCTTAAAATAGAGCAGTTACAATAAAAATACAGAGGAAGGAACACATCCTGTACTATTTGCAATAATAATAAGACTAGTAACAGAACAAGTACTTACTATGTGCTGGCATTGTGCTGAATATTATCTCATTTAATTATCACAGCAACTCCATAAAGAATTAACTATTACTTTCCCTATTTTGAAGATGAGAAAATGGAAGCACAGTGAGATTAACAAGCTTCATTCCACACAGATGAATGTGGTAAAGCCAAGCATCACACCAGGTTAGGTCTAAGATGGGGCCCAGAATCTTAACCAGTCTACTTGACCATGATGTGGCAACATGACCAAGTAGCTCCTGACAACAGGAAAAGGTGTTGGAAAAATCAGAGATCCCACTAAGAACTCTAGGTTTGGAGATTGAAGTGGTAACTCTATTGAAAGAAATGCGTAGTCGGGAAAGAGGAAGGTAAAAAGGGGAAAAAAAAAAGAGGAAATGAATTTAGTTTAAGATGTGTTGAGTATGTCAATATGGTATACATAGATCAATTTCCTGAAGGTTAAGATGGGATTTAATGGGACACAAGTGAGTTTTTAGGCCCAATCTATAAATTTAAGTTGTTAGTTAATGGGGAGGAGTTAGGAAAGCCAATTCTCAAATATAAAGACACATTATTTTTGTTAACTTGATCCTCTGTATTGCATTTACACGATGATAAATACTTTTTTTTAACAAGTAACATATTTCCTCTCCACGACATCATTCAAGACAGGTAAATTTGAAAAATCTAGAGAACATAAGTTATTATCATTCTTCTGCATTCAGCAAAGAACTTTGGTGGTAACTTGAGTTCCTTGCAAGGTTCAACTATTTCCAGATGCTGGACCCAGCCTTGTAGTTACTCAACAAACAGCTTCACGCTTATTTATTATATCAAATAAGGTGTCAACAACCCATAGTCCTGCCTTCTTCCTTACCAAAAAGTCTGAGTCAATTGCTGAGGTAATCATCATAGGTAACCACATTAGGACAGTGACCAAACTGTCCAGAAATGGAATGAAATGGGCTATTGGGCAGTGAGGTACAGTAAGGACTGGTTAGTCTCTGTAGACCTGGCCAGGGGCTCCTTCAGTAAAAATAAGGAAGGCAAGAAAAGAGAAGGGCCCTACTTGAGCAGACATAGGCCTTTTAAATAGTCATAATTGCTTCTGTTTATTCAGTGCTGACTCTGTGCCCAGAAGTGAGCCAAGAGCTTTCAAGAATTATCTCCTATAATCCTCTCAACCGTGTAAAGAGGTACTATTATCATGTCCCCTTTGAAGATGAGGAAACTGAGGCTTAGGGAAGGGATGTAATTTATTCACAGACATAGGCTAATCATTGGGACAGGATTCAAACTCAGGTTTGAGAATCCTATAGTAATCCAGTCTCAAGGTAGCTCCGAGGCTTGGACTGAATACCACACCATGGCACTAATCTGCCTTGTAAGAACAATCACCATGACAAAAAGGCCTTTGACATTTTACAGACCCAAACTGGAATAGTCAAGTTAGCATCAAGGACAATACCTCTGAGAATGCGCTGCTAGTCAGACTGGCCTTACAGGCAGCATCAGCCCTGCCCCTGGAATGACAAAACTCCCTCTCTGCATTGTCAGCCCGGCAACCTGAAACCCATTTCTGTTGACTTTGAGACCTAAACCTTACATAACCCTTCACTGTCTCTACTGCTTTTACAGGGCCATAATTTTATGCCAGGATGAAGTCAAATAACCCAGGCATTGGTTTCTGTTGCAGCAGCTGAACACAAGCCATCAAGGGAAATCATTGTCCTTTTGTCTAGATCAACCCACCAAACATGAAACAATGATGGAAATGTATGGTATTTCCCAGAGCTGATGTAATAAATTTAGCTGCCCCAGGTGCCCAGTCCCTGTGTTGTAACTTGGATGGCCAAGTTTTGGGACTAGCGCTAGGGGGTGAGCTAACCTGGAAGTCATTCTCTCATCCAGAAATGTTGCTACTGCTTTATCAAGTTCCTTAGAAACCAGACTGCTTTTAGGTCCTGGTTTCATATCTATAACCTTATTTGCTATAGGTCAAAAGTTAAGAGTAGGCATTGACTTTCAGATTCTGGGATAACTACCCCCAAGGAAGAAACAATGTCTATTCTGATATTAGACCACTCTGGGAGGCATCTTCCTTACCCCTTCTTGAGATAGTAAGTGTCATTTCCAAGGGACTGTGAGTAATTCTCTGTTCTAGGGCTGATGAAAACAGCGACTGTTTTGAATCTTGGAACTTATATTAATGGTTACTCTCAGCACCTCATCCAGTCCTGAGGTTTTGTTCAAATCACAGGACACACTGTCTCATTCTTTTTCATTTTTTTAAAAAAAGATTTTATTTATTTATTTATTTATTTGACAGACAGAGATCACAAGTAGGCGGGGGGTGGGGGGTGGGTTGTGTGTGGCGGGGGGGTGGGAAGCAGGCTGCCTGCTGAGCAGAGAGCCAGACACAGGACTGGATCCCAGGACCCTGAGATCACCTGAGCCAAAGGCAGAGGCTTAATCCATTGAGTCACCCAGGCGCCCCTCACTGTCTCATTCTTACAAACTATCCAAATGTCCTCTTTCAGGACGCTATATTTACAATTTTTCTCCCTCTAATGTAAATCCTGAGTTTCTGCCTTCACAGGAGCTCCATTTTATTGATTCATTTGTAGTTATTTATGGGGTCATAAGTAATGGGCTGGGAAAAAAGATGGAGGCTCAAGAGAAGGAGACCAAGATGCCTATAAAGCAGAGAAACTCTTACCTGACCTAAGTCAACACTTCTCAAGAGATGAAGCCATCTCTCATTCAGGGCTTCTGGTGAAAGTGTTGAAACAACAGCTAAGCCACGTAGCTGTCCTTAAATTCTGCCTGGCCCTTTGCCTAGGTGCAAGATTTCGTCAGCCAAAGTTAGAGAACAGCCACACCTTGCCTAATGATTTTTGCCCAAAGTCTGTCCCAGCCAATGACAATCCAAACTAGAATAATCATTTACGTCACCACAGACTGATGCAGAATGGCCTTAACTTAATTTCTTGTAAGGTTCTGAATAAACCTTCTATCACCTAGCCTGATGACTCTTCCTCTGGCTTAAATTGTTTTTCAGGGAGTTGCTTGAGTTCATTCCATGTGTGAGTTGAACCTTCCCAGAACAGGCAGGGGATCATCAGGCACAGGTGGACTCCTAGGTCCTGTGATAGGGGTTTAGGAGCCATGGAATTATTGAATGAAAACCAAGAAAGTATTCTCCTTATCCCTTTGTTCAAAAGATCAGAGGGGGCTTCAGGCCATGGCTAAAACCCAGTCACAGAAACTCAGCGTAGAATGTATTCAGTCGACTAGAGAATGTTCAGCAAGTAAAAAAGGAGATCAGAGTGACATACTCTTTGTAGAGAAATAGTACATGCCCTTTTAGTTGAAGTGGGAAGACAAGACCCTTTCTGGGCAGGCACAGGGTGTATAGGAAAGGAACACAGTTTAGAACCTGGATTCACCACTGGGTGACGTGAGGGAGGTCACCTAATCTCTTTGGGACACAGTTTTCTCATCTGTAAAATGGGTTTCATAGTACCTACCTCACAAGGTGCTTATAAAGATCAAATGATGCAGGGGTCTTGCATGGTACTTGGCAGGTAGGACACACTCAAAACAAATGTTGGTTTCCATCTCCAATTCTGCTTCCTAAAGTTCACATTAATCCCAGAACATTCTGGGTTCTACCACCCTCAGACCTGGGCAAGTGAGAGGTTCCTGCACTTTGGATTGCCTTCCTTAAAATTTTCTAAATCCCTCTCTGGTAATTGCTGGCAGTGGGGACTAGCTTGGACCTGGTCCCTTATGGGCCCCAAACTCCATTTTTAATCTCTTTCAGGCACTCTAACTCTCCATATCTTTCCCTCCCCAACATGGGGTTAACCAGATACCCTGAGGAGTTCTAGGACTCAAATCTATGGGGTTGTCCCTGGGCACTGTGGCCAGGATCATGTTTCTGGAAGATTGCCGGGTGAACAGATTACTCCAGTTGGCCAATGAGATACTTCCTTGAGGGATCCTGCAAGACTGAGCTGCCAGAATGATGTTGGCATGCTGACTGGGTGATTCCAAATTTTTATTCAGATAGGGACCCTGCAAAAAATATTTGCTCAGGGGCTGTGCAAACTATAAGTGTGGACCTGCTTTTAGGAACCCAGAAATACTTGTCCCCACAGTTGGTTGGACTTATGTGGTATTTAGTAATATAGTAATTATTTATGTGCTCGCTATCAAAATTATCAAATATTTGGGCTCTGAAGAGGGCAGCAATTTAAAACATTGGTTTTAAGTTAAAATTCTAGTATCATCCTCATTTCCCTCCCCCATCTACCGGGTCCTGTCTCCTCACAGTCACCAAATCCCATCAGTCCTAATTCTGCATGTCTCTAACATGTAGCCCCTTCTTTATGTCCTGTTGCTTTAGTCCAGATCTCCAAGGTGTCCCTTTCCCCCTGGACTATTGCAGTGGCCTCACAGCTTCCAGATTCTTCCCACACCGTTCTATCTCCTACATTGACTGGGAAGGAAGAAAAGCCAATATAAAAATGGGTTGCCACTCAAGAGCAGCACTATATACAATTGCCAAAAGGCAGAAAAAACTTAAACGTCCATCAACTGATGAACAGATAAACAAAATGTCATATATCCATATAGTGGAATATTATTCAGCCATAAAAAAGATGTACTGATCCATGCTTCAACATGAATGAATCTCAAAAACATATGCTAAGTAAAAGAATCCAGCTAGGAAAGGGTATATATTATGTGACTCCATTTACATGAAATATCCATAATAGGCAGCTTCATAGAGACAGAAGACAGATCAGTGGTTAGCAGGAGTTGGGGTAGGGAGGAGTGGAGAGTGATGGCTTACTAGGTATGGAGTTTCTTTTTGGGGTGATGAGAGTATTCTGGAGCTAGATAGTGGTGATGGTTGCATGATGGAATGTACTAGATGCTCCTGAATTTTACACCATAAAATTGTTAAAATGGTAAATTTTATATGTTAACACAATAAAAAATATGTGTTATCAAGCTGGTCACTGTTATGGGCATCCAGGACTCAGTCTTGCTAGGACCCTTTGGAAAGCCAAGAAGAATGTACCTCAGCATTGTCCACCCTGAAGGAGACCAGAGGGAGCATTTATCTACCAGATCCTGGTCTCCGTGGTCAAGGATTACCCCTCGGAGTACTAACTTTCTTTCCCTTTTAGGTTTGTATATGTGTGAATGCATAGCAGGTCAGAGAAATGCTGGGGCAGAGGGCGAGAGATTCTTGTTGAAGCTGAGACATGGTGCTATGGGGTCACACCTGACAGTTGCAGAAATAGCTAGAGTTAAAGATGGGCCAAGTGGATATGAGGTAGGGCATGGCATGCATGTAGTACACCCTCAGTTTGAAATACTGTGGATACACACTCATCGAAGTAGAAAGTAGATGTGGAGGAAAGAGCAACAGGAAAGAGGGCTGGTGGATTCTTATTACTCCTGATCTTCACTTGAGCTTCAACGTTGTCATCCCATCTCTCTAGAGCCTCACTTCTCCCTCTCCACCACAATCACCTGTTCTTCAAGCTTGCCTGCTCAATTTCTTCAGCAGGACTCTTTCTTTCATGGCATCAGGATATCTAAGTAGTAAGATCTCCACTTTCTCTCTAGCCTTCAGTCTCCTCCTGCCTTCATCATTCTCCCCAGACTAGTTTAAAATCCATGGTTCATACTTTTAGTCACTCTCTCAAGCAGTTCTAGACTCTTGCTCTTTAACACTTTCATACCATTTGTCTGATCAAGTCCCAACTCCTGGTGAAACCAACTCCCAGGTTATATCCTGGGATAAGCCCCATTAGAGAACGACAGATCACTGTGGTAAAAGTTAGCAGTTCCATACTCTCAGGTATATTCTTTAATAATAGGACCCTGATGTCTACTTGGACACATTGCTGCTAGGGATAAAAGACGACATTTCCCAGGTTCCTTTGTAGGCAGGTTGGTCTTCTGACTGCATTTCAGCAAATGAGGAAGGATATAGGGTGGTTGCTGCAAGAAAGCTTAAGAGAGTTGATTGATCAGGAAGAGCTACCCTCTCCCCCTTCCCCCTTCTATTGCAGCTCCTGTGGCCATCTTGAACATGAGGGAACCTTAGGGATGGAAGCCACAAGCCAAGCTGTTGAAGAAAAAGTAGTTTTTTGGGGGGCGCCTGGGTGGCTCAGTGGGTTAAAGCCTCTGCCTTTGGCTCAGGTCATGATCCCAGGGTCTGATTCCACACAAACTTGTCTTCCTGGTTTCATTCCCTTACTACCTTTCCTCCCGGTACCACAGAAATCCTATTCCTCCTCCAGCTGATGTGAGCCTCTCTGCCTGATGTCTAGGTCCCATTCCTCACATCTTTTCAAAAGCTTTATTCTCTCAATTATTCTAGAGACCACAAAATGATGCTTGTGGCCCACAGACATATCCTATGTTTGGCTTATATAGGTTTTTTCCCCCTTTTATTTATTTTTTTACTTACAATAAGGAAAAATGTAAAGTAAAATCCATCCTTTTTAGTGTGTAATTCCACGAGTTTTAACCAACACATACATTTGTAGGCATACTAGCATCACAATCAAGAAGAGCTCCCTCACCTCCCAGAATCCCCTGTACCTCAGGCAAATATTCAGAAAGAGCCTGTACTCTCCAGTCTCTGTAGTTCCTGCACTCTCTCTATTTCCTACATCCCACTGCCTCATGCATTTAGGTTATTTGAGTTTGAAGTCCCTGAAATACTGCTTCTCCTTCCTAATCCTTCCTAATCCCTTCCTACTCATTCTTTCCTATTAACATTTAATCATGCTTAGTTCTCCCCCATTAAGGTAAAGCTCTCCTTTGACCTCTCAGATGCTACCCTTCCCTCACCACCAAACGTCTTAAAAGAGTTGTTATAACGGAGGCCCCGTGGTCAAATTCCCCAAATAGGCCCAAAGTTCTCCTGGTACTCACCATTTGGGTATGAAGTTTTTTCTATTTCTTTGGAAAAAAAATAAAAGCCAGATTAACCGAAGATTTGCTGCCTTTTCTCAGATGACAAATTTCTGATGTTATCCAAGTGGAATATGTAACACTGCTTCAGAATTTTGGTAAGAAATTTTTACCCAATCATGCTTTTATGTTAAAATTACAAATAGTGCAAGACCTACCCATTGCAGTGGGCTCAAGTGAGGGAATATGTTTAGATCAATGTTATATCTACAAATAAATCTGCTTCCACTGTGTCTTTGAAGAAAGTACCCAGAATGAGAAACCCTGTGTGTTTTTCCCCCATAAAGGGATCCAGATTGACTTAGATATTCGGAAAAGAAGAGAGAAAGAAAAAAAAAATACCCAACCCTGCCATCTCGTTCACAGAGGGTTGAAGCAAAAGTAGGTAATATCTATATCTACATCTATATCTATATGTCTATATCTATATCTATCTATCTAGAGAATATGCTGGGAGTGGGGGAGGGGAAAAGGAAGGAGGGGAGAGAACCCAAGCAGACTCACACTGAGTGTGGAGATCAATGCAGGGCTCAGTCTCACAATCCTGAGATCATGATTTGAGCCGAAATCTAGAGCTGGATGTTTAACCAAATGAGCCATCTGGTTGCCCCAAAAGTGGGTAATGTTTAAATGTTACTGAATATTGTTTTGAGTAGAAAATAAAGGGACAGTGAAAGAATTCTCTTCAATTGGCCTCTACTTCTAGGTGTCCTGAATTTTTCCCTTTGCTGGTTATTTTTAAAAAGAATGAAAATGAAGCCTGGTGATAGGAAAGAAAGTCCACCCCAACACTGTCCACATTCACTGGATCCATTCCCTCCCCTGCCATGACGTTCTCAATTCTCTCCAATATCTTCTTTCCCACCATCTCACTATCAAAATCTTTCTCTCCCAGGTCCAACTGTCTCCATACTACAAAGCTGATGGACACTTCTCAGACTTTGTGTTACTTGATAGCTTGTCAGCCCTTCCTACCGATAAGCACTTTCTTTTTCTTGAGATTCCCTTTCTTTGTCCTCTTGGGACAACCACCTCCTTGGTTTCCTACTACCTCTCTGGATTCTGTTCAGCCTCCATGGCCATCCTCCTCCTCTACCCACCCTTCAAGTGCTGGTGTTCCTCAAAATCTGTCTTAGGTGCTCTTCTCACTCTACAACTTTTCCCAGGTGCACACATCCAAACTCTCAGCTCCAATGACTTCTTACATCTTGAATCCAGACTTGTCCTGTAAGCTCCAAATTCATCTGTTTAACAGCCTAATCAGACTTTCTGTTGTACGTCTAAAGGGCATCTCAAACTCAACCACAAATCCTGAACCTGACCCCTACTCTGACCCTACAAGCTTGGTTCTCATCCAGTGTTTCCTATTTGAAGAACAGCATCACTACCCACCAAGATGCATGAAGCCAGAACCCTTAGGACTCATGACATCTCCTTTTACTTCACTCCACATATCCAATCAATTACCATAGTCTATCAGTTTACCTTCTAAAGCCTCTAGTGTCCTCTGCTGAGAACATCTCTAATGCCACTACCCTGGTTCAGGTCTCCATCGTTTCTCTCCTGCTTCACTTCAGGGGTTTCCCAATAGGTCTCCTTCCATTCACCTTTGCTCCCCCCTCCCAATTGCTCTTCCACCATAAAGTCAGAATGATCTCTTTAAACACAAACATGAGGGGCACCTGGGTGGCTCAGTGGGTTAAGGCCTCTGCCTTTGGCTCGGGTCATGATCCCAGGGTCCTGGGATGGAGCCCCGCATCGGGCTCTCTGCTCAGCGGGGAGCCTGCTTCCTCCTCTCTCTCTGCCTGCCTCTCCGCCTACTTGTGATCTCTGTCTGTCGAATAAATAAATAAACAAACCAAACCAAACAAAAAAAACATAAACATAAACATGACATTTCCTAACTTACTTAATGGCTTCTCATTGTCATAACCCCAAAATGAAATCTCTGGCCTTCATCTCATCCTATGCTCCCTTTTGCTCTAGGTACTTCAGTCGCACCGACCTTCTCTCAGAAATGTTAGGGGACTCACACCTGCTTCTTTCTACTGCAGGGTGTTTGCTCAGCTCCTTGCCACTCAGCGTCATCTTCCCATACTTAGAATTTCCAGTTATCTTATAAAACAAAGTCAAAGATCTTTTTCCCCCTGGAGGCCTTCCTGTCCCCACCTTCCACTCTTCCCCAGACTGACGAGGCTCTCTTGAAATATGGTTTCAGAATACTCTTTACTTGCTCACTTGGAGCTAAGTAATTAGTTTAGAGATGTTTATCTCCCTTGGTAGAGTATAAACTCTGTGAGTATAGGAACCATGTCTGTTATTTACTGCTGCACCTTTAGAATCTAGCTGAGGGCCACACTCATGGAAGCTCTCAACAAAAATATTTGTTCAAACTGAGGGTCTCTGGGGAAGGGGGGTAGGGAGAGGGTGGTTGGTTATGGACATTGGGGAGGGTATGTGCTATGGTGAGTGCTGTGAAGTGTGTAAACCTGGCAATTCACAGACCTGTACCCCTGGGGCTAATAATACATTATATATTAATAAAAAATTAAAAATGAAAAAAAACCTAATGATAATTAATAAATAAATAAATTTAAATGCATAATTAAAAATTAAAAATGTTTGTTGAATGAATTAAAAAAAGACTTGTTTTGTTGAGGCACTTGAGTGGCTCCGTCATTTAAGTATTTACCTTCAGCTCAGGTCATGATCCCAGGGTCCTGGGATTGAGGCCCATGTTACACTCCCTGCTCAGCAAGGAGTCTGCTTCTCCCTCTCCCTCTGCCCCCAACCCCTGCTTGTGGTCTTTCTCTGTCTCGAATAAATAAAAAAAAAATCTTAAAAAAAAAACCAAAACAGAATTTCTTTGTTTAAACTTTCAGAGGCTCATTCTGAAAGGAGTCATTCCAGACACCACTTGGGGTTGCAGAATTCCATCTGGGAAATAGTGGCAGCCCCTAACAACTTGCTACTTGAGTCTGCAGCAGAGGTTGGATACAGCCACTCTTCACTAATAACCATATGTCTCTTATGGGGACTAACAACCATATATCTCTTCACTAATAACCATATGTCTATTCCACTAATAGCCATATGTCCTCCGTGGGGTTGGTTAGGGAAATCACTACTGTTTCTAAGTAAATAAACTTTGGATTTCATAGTGCTGTCCATTTGAGAAGCAGCTAGGTCCCAAATCAGTGCCTGCAATTAATTTGAAGTCACTACTTTCTTAGGCCTACTATATCTTCATAAGATGTGTCCCTTTCAGCCCAAAGCCTAGAGATGCTTGCTGTACCTTTGTTGCTCCAAAGGATGGCCGTCTCTTTGAGATGCTCCTCAAGGGAGTTCCCTAAGACAGATTCTGGGTATACCATGTAAACCACATTTCCTGTCATATCGTCCCACACATAGCTTTCTAATTTGATGAAAATCTGTTTAGTTGTATCCACAGAGCCTAGAACAGTGCCTGGCACATGACAGACACTCAATATATTTTTGTGGCTGAACAAATGAAACGAATGAAAACTATGAGACATTTATCAAGGAAGTCATCCAGAAGTAAGTAATGTTTAAGCTAGAGTTCTAAAGAAAGAAGACCATTTAGCTAGCAGAATAAAAGAGTGGAGAATATTCCAGGAAAATGCATGTAAGTTATTGTGAGAAAACAGATGTGCCCAAGAACCAGGAAAGCTCAGAGGAAATCTGAACTAACCATAGTTAACATGACCAGTGGGGTTCATCCTCTTCTTCTCTGACCCTTTCCTCAAGTCATTCCCCCCACCAACCTCACCCCTCTCACACTGGCTACTCTTTTCTTCCAACAGATGCTTGGCAAATATGTGTCAAATGAATGAATGGTTGCAGCAGAAAGAGAACAAGGAAAAGGAGAGGAGAGTTAGAACATACAAGACTGTATTATATCTTTTGGACCTTACTCTAAGGGGAATAAGAAGATACAGAAGAATTTAAGCAAGGGACTCATCTGATAATCTTGGCTTTTCTGAAGGATTACTCTGGGTGTTGTGTGGTATAGGGATTGTGTGCCATGGGAGGCCAGTTAGAAGGTAGAGTGGTCCAGGAGGGGTGATAGTGAACTGTGCTGGTGGTAGGTGGGGTTGGAATAAAAAGTAGAGGAAACTGGATTATGTTCAGCCTGAAGACAAAATCTGGTTGCAGCATAATTGATAGGATTAACACATACATTATAAAAAGAATAAAAATATTTTTGTCCATTTTGGGGTTGTTGTTGGCAAAACTGGCCTTACCTCCACCCTAGGTTTTAATGTTTAGGTGAAACTCCTCCATTACTCTTCCTCCATCATTTTCAAGTGGCAAAGGAACACCTGGAAAGGGGGTATTAGGAGACAACTATGACTAACTTCCCTTGGATGCTTACTCCTTAAAACAAGTTTGATGGCCTGGGTGGTCCAGATTGTGGTCAGACAGGCAGGCAGGGACTCACAACCAGGAAGGGGCTGTTTGGATGAGAACCTGGTCTATAGCAGAGGTTCAGGAGCTGCCCAGGCAGTGGGTGTGGCCGATCTTATTAACCCCTTCTGCCACACCCTCCCAGCTATATAGCTAAATGCCTCTGTAGTCCTCCCCAGCTTGTGGGGTTGGCCGAAAACATCTAGCCTGACAGAACCGTCAACCCATCTTTGAAAGACTGCGGTTGAGCTCCTATTCTCCAAGCAGGCACCAGGGGTCAAGGCAGCAGAGCTGATTTGTGCACAAAAGTAAGGAACCCTGGGGAATTCTAGGGGAGGGAATCTAGGACTTCTGGGGAGGGAGGGGATCTCCGGAGTTATTGACTTCCAGCTAATTTCATAGGGGAGGGATTGGTGTTGTTGTAATTCAAGTATCGTAGAAAATGGGCTTCATTTTGCAGATGGCTCAGCCTGTTTGGGAGCAATCATGCAAACGATGCATAGGAGGCAGGGAGTCTAGAGGAGAAGAAAAAGTATACTTATGGTTGTTTCGAGTGTGATCGGTGCTGCGAAGGAGAAGCTAAGCGTTCCAAGAGAGTAAATATGGGGTCTCAGCTAGTTAGAAAAAGCTTCTGTGATAAAGTGACATTTCAGTGTAGGTCTGGAGAGGGGGTACAGAGTGTGACCAGGGAAGGGAATGGATTGGGCAAGCCAAGAAAAGATCAGCAAGTGAGAGGAAGAATGGTGGGCAATACGGCTGGAGATGTGGTCAGGGTAGAACACGGCAGAACGTGTGAGCCATGTGAAGATTTTGGACTGTGGAGCAAGGCAAGCCATTGGTGAGTCTGAAGCAAGGGTATGACCTAATCTGTTCAGGTCATATATGTTTTCCATCCCCTTGAGAATAATCAGGCCAGGAGTAGAGACAAGGCTGCATGAGATTGGGCTGGACTAGGTTATGGCAAGTTCTCTATGGTCATGAATGTCTCTTTGGGAAGCCCATCTTGACACATTCTTGTATGAAGCTCACATTCTGAAGGATCATAAATATTACTGTTATTGCCAAATAAAACTGGCTAATGTTTGTGTAGCACTTTAAGGCTTTTACAAACATTATCTATTTGAGTCTCAAAGCAACTCTGTGAAGTAGGCCCTGCTATCAGCCCCATTTTATGTAAAAGTAGAGTGCTCATCAAGGCTTACTTGCTTATAGTCAGGGAAGCACTAAATCTCAGAAAGAACAGAGCAGGATCCTGAACCACTTCTCTAACTCAGAAGCCTGTGCCTTATCCATTTGGTTACATAACCGTCAAACAGAAGCCTCCAAAAAACTAATGAAGATTTATAATATTTACAAGGATGAGTAAGAATATGAATTTGGGGGCTGTGTGGGACTAACAGATTCAATTTTGAAAATGTTGAAATTGAAGTAACAGCAAGATCTTCAAGCAGTAGACACATACAAGGATATGGAGCCAGGAGAGGGTTACAGGGGGTCTGTTCTGTATTTATTTTAGATTTAAGGGTCCTCAGAGCTTGCGACCTTGTTATGGGACAAATCTAGTAGATTAACCTAAAAGATGTTAGTCTACTATCAAAACAGAGATGATTCTATGGAAGAAAATATTTTCTGTTCAGGAAACCAAATTTAAAGCTTGACTATATTAGGCATTTGTCTTTTAGAGAGAAATCTATACACAGAATGTGATATACTCAGTCAATGAACATGATTTGCAATACCATGATGGATACTGATAACTTAATCATGTGATTCTAACTCCATTAAAAAAACTTTTTCGAAAATATAACTGCTTAGCTAGATTCCAGGTGGGTATGACAATCATGTAGAAGGAGCTGGTGTAGGTGGTGGTATGAAAAAAAGCGAGGGGTAATCAAAAGCTCAATTTTTTCAGTGATGTTTAGGTTTTAAAACTGGTCACTTGCAGCTATAAAACTATACTTTCTAAAGCAGTGCAGGAAAAGTAGCTTTGTTATTCACCACTTTCGAGCTTTCAAGCCTCTCTTCCTTTTTTTCCCTACCAAAGACAACTGGTTTATAAAATGAGTTTGGGTTGCTGCAGCCAATTCCTCTGCCGGTTTTAGAAGCCCTGGCTTTCCCTGCTCTCCCCCTTTACTGGTGCTGTGTCTTTGGCCCGAATGCCTTTCTCACACCAGCTTTCTCTCTAAAATCCTCTTCATCTGCCAGTGGCTGCTCACAGTTCAAAGCCTTTCCAGAGCTCCTCCCTAGAAGACCTCCACTGTTTTGAGCCTATGAAGAGCAGTTTCCTTTGTAGAGGATATTGTGCATGTTTCCTCTCCACCAATGGATTGTAAGCTCCTTTGGGTTGAAGACCACCTTTGTGTGCCTTAAAACTTCTAATATGGTGCCATCAGTATTCTGGGCATTCAAACTTGTAAAACAAAGGAAGGAAAGGCATCAAAATAGTAGGGAAAATTGGGATACTCGGTCTTTTTTTCCCTTGAAGAATTTATTTATTTATTTATTTATTTATTTATTTATTTATTTGAGAGTGAGAGAGAGAGAGTGTTCATACAAGCAAGGAGGAGGGGCAGAGGGAGAGGGAGAAGCAAACTTTCTACTCAACAGGGAGCCCGATGCGGGACACCTCCCAGGACTTTGGGATCATGACCTCAGCCCAAGGTAGACACTTAACCATCTGAGCCACCCAGGTACCCCAGGACATCCAGTCTTAATGAGGCTCTTAGTTTGACTGAATGAAATTTCTTTTGTTAACCTAAATAGTAATACTATGGTTATTTTTGGAGTAACCTCTTTTCTCATCTAAGCCCCCACCCAAATAAGTAAGTGAGTGAGTAAATAAATAAATAAATAAATAGAATTTGAGACATGAAAGTTTATTTTTACAAGGCAAAAGTCATTACATTGTGAAAGCTGTATTTTCAAATAAGATGGCAAATTGTTTTTTTATGGAAATTCACACTTTAAGCAGGTCCTGTCCTCAATATACAGTGTGATTACTACTAAGGAAAAAATCCCACCTCTGCATAGACAAAATAACAGGAAGGAAATTTACCAAAATGTATATTACCCTCTACCATTAAAAAAAAAATCTATTTTCAGGGCGCCTAGGTGGTTCAGTCGGTTAATGGTCTGTCATCATGGCTCAGGTCATAATCTCAGAGTCCTGGGATCCAGCACTGTGTTGGGCTCACTGCTCAGCACACCCTCTCTCTCTGCCCCTCTCCCCTGCTCATGCTCTCTCTCTTTCAAATAAATAAATACAATAATTTTAAAAATTCTATTTTCAAAATATCTTCAGTATGAATTAGGAGTTCTATTACAAAGAGGTTTTTTTTTTAAATTCCACTTTCCTCAAAAGAGCATATGGTTCTAATACAAGAGATTTTTGCACCAGTAACCAAAGTATATTTTTCTGAGCCAAAGTTTTTTTTTTTTAAATAAAATAAAGTCCCTGAGGTGTTCAGTAAACACTTGGTAATGAGTAAGTTTAATGCATCTGATTGAGGATCATTTCCTAAATACATTAAACACATTAAAAAAAGGCAGGGGATGTAACAGAAAGCTTTGGTTACAATAGGTGTGGGAATTTTCGATGAATCACACAGATTAACCCAGGGAATTAGGCACCTCTTACATACCTTTGACAATGATCAGTGAACATGTAAATAGCTTTATGTTTTCTCTGCAGCACTATTCTTCACCAAACCAAATTCTTCCTTTAGGTGTGTTGACTAAATACTTTTGCTTCTCTCTTTACACTGTGAATCAGGTAAAATACCCATGTCCAGATTTCCAGTCATGGTCTTCCTACCACTTTGCTCCCTTACTCTGAAAAGCATTTTTTTAAAAATATTTTATTTATTTATTTGACAGAGAGAGGGAGATCACAAGTAGGCAGAGAGGCAGGTAGAGAGAGGGGGGGAAGCAGGCTCCCCGCTGAGCAGAGAGCCGGATGCGGGGCTCTATCCCAGGACCCTGAGATCATGACCAGAGCCGAAGGCAGAGGCCTAACCCACTGAACCCCCAGGCACCACCTGAAAAGAATTTTTTTTTTCCTCCCTAGTTAAAAACATCTTAAACTCCCACTATGAAAAATTTTTTTAATTCAGAAAAGTATAAATAAGCAAATCACGATCATTCACAATCCCACTGCTCTTAAACAATCACACTTTATATCTTCTTCCATCTTTTAAAGATGGGTCTATTTATATAAATAACATTTTTTACACTATTGAGATAAGCTGCAGTTTTTGTACCCTGCTTCCCCCCCACACACACCTTAGTTAACACTATTTATAGGCATTTCCCCTTGTCATTGGAAACTTTCACCAACTTCATTTTTTAAAAATTATTTATTTATTTTAGAGAGAGAGAGAGCATGCAGAAGCCGGGGTTGGGGGGGTGGCAAGAGAAGAGACAGAGGGAGAGGAAGGGAATCTCAAGCAGACCCCCTACTGAGTACCAAGCCAGATGTGGGACTTAATCTCATGACCCTGAGATCATGACCTGAGCCAAAAGCAAGAGTTGCATGTTCAACTGACTGAGCCACTCACATGCCCCTATCAACTTCATATTTAATCAATGGCATAATAATTCACCGTGTCAACATACTTCGTTTTTCAAGATGCAAAGGTCTCCAGGTCCTAATGGGCTGTTCAAATCTGTTCTCATGACCACTGGTGAATGACCTTCCTGAGGGCAGCTCTGCTCCTTACTCGTCCCCATCTGGACCCTGACTACCTGGCAGTGCCTGACACCAGACTGAGCTGGCTTAGAGTGAACTGGGTCCCAAGCCTTAAAGTGACAGAGGTGCAAAGGGACAGATCAAATCATGCTTTGCCTTCCATATCACTTGAGTCTTCTCAGCTTAAAAAGGAGGCCACAGAAACAAATCCCTCAGCAATTTTTTAAAAGGCTTAGGACAGAAACTTCTTTCCTTATGCAAAGATGCATCCGGAACAGTGGGGAAATTAAGAGCAGGAGGAGTCCTAGGAGGAGGAGGAAGTGGCAGCCCCACCCAACCAACTCAGGATGCGAGAAAAGGTTCTAGGAGGATGACTGTAAATGCTCCAAGACACAATTAGGTCTGGAATCTTAATACTGATTAGCTGAAGGGCCTTGGCTGACAGAAGAAGGAGGGAGATGGACCAGAGTGAGTACCGGGAATCTGACTTTTCTGAGGAGCTGAATTAAGAGACGGGAGGTGTTTGGGGAGGATGGGGGGTGAACAGAAGAGACAGGAGAACTTACATGGATGGTGATAGTTCATTTTGTAATCTGGCTCCTTCCCCCCATTGCCCCATTTTCATTAGGAAGATACAAATCATTGGGGGCACAAATATTACTTTTCTTATGAGTGGATTCAGCTTAACCTTAAAGCTGTGAGCAAACTTTGCTTTGACATCTTGTGACTGGAATGGCCTTGAGAAGTCTGAGGAAGCCCATAAGGATCTTGACCTTTACCACCAGATGTCCTTGGTACTTGGGAAGCCATTTCTTTGGCTAACCCTGCAGCTGTGGGAAGACCACCTCTTAGATCCTAGACCTTTTTCCTGGCCCAGCTTCTCCTCTGACTCTGAGCTCCCCTTAGAGAGTGCTGCTTCTGCCCTCAGAACTCAGGCTCTTTTTTGGGTCTCCTCAGAACCTCTGCTGCTAGGAATGTAAAGAACATTCCAGCCTGGCAGGCACACAAGGCCTGCTGGGAGAGGACACTAAACATGGATTCTGTATTTCTTAAAATTGTGTCCAAATTTATGTATCACGGAAACTACTAGAGATTAGGAATGTACATGGTATTATACCACAAGTCATAGTTTAATAGAGAAGTCTCAAGACATCTCTTTGTACACTAGATTCTAGGGTGTTTTTTTTGCCAAAGTCTAGGGTAATTTTTTCCCCTCAGGTATCCTCAACCTAAGCCTAAATGTTATATTATCTTTTTTAAGCTATACTTTAATTAAGCAAGTAAAACACACACACAAAATAGGTTTGTTATAAAAAGTAAAAAGTTCACGTTTTAGGATAAAAAATGCCAAGTCCCCCTTCACATATGTATGTACTCCAAATCTTGCTCCTTCCTCATGGGAGAGAACTGTTAACAATGTGGTTAACTGTTTCCAGATAATAATAGATTATATAGAATTTTTCATTTTAAACAATGGGATTATGTAATACATATTATCTGTTGACTTGCTTTTTTAAAAACTTAATCATATATCTTGGAAATCTTTGCATGCCACTGCATATTTGTCTATCAAAAAATTTAAATGAAGTATATATAATTTTCCATTCTGGACATATAAACAGTTTAATAAATTTATTAATTAAATTTATTAATAAAAATTATTTTATTTGTTACTATGCCTTTTTCATGGGCATTTAGATTGTTTCCAGTATTTTGCTCTTATGAATAATGCTGCAATGAACATCCCTACTGATAAAACTTTGCATATGTGTGAAAGTCTTTTTTATATGAAAGATTTCTAAAAGAATTTTTAGATCAAAGACAATATCCACTAAGTTTTTAATGGATATTGTAGAAGAGGGAAAACTTTACTATTTTTCCTGCTACCCAGTCAAGTTCATTGGCTGGGGACCAATAATTAGACTGATAAAAGAAACAGAAAACACACCGAAGTGTATTAACATGTACTTTGCACACACATGGGAGCACTTAGTGATGAGTAACTCAAAGAGATGATTAGAACTTGGGCTTGTATAGCATCTCAACAAGAAAACAAGACATTTTTAAAGAAGTGACAAGACAAAGGAGAAGGACTTGGAGTACCTAGGGCAGAAAGTTGTAGGAAGGTAAATTTAGGGGGAAACTAGTAGAAGAGAAGAGCCAGTTAATAGTTTGTTATATAGATTTCCTCTGGTGCCATATCTGGGTTGATGAGGGTCTAGAGCTGTCTCTGTTGATGGACTTCTACCCTTCCTGGTAGAAAAGGGTAGAGGAGGGACACCTTTGTAAATGTGAGTCCTGCTTTTAGGCAAATAGGGGAAGTGCCGAGACTTTTTCTTGTATCTGCTTCTCAAGCGCCTTCAGCTCAAAATAATCTTTATGTCAAAGTGGCATATTTTGGGTTGGCATATTCTGTTCCTCTTCAATATCAATTGATTTCCTCTAAAACATCTGTATGAATTTATACTAACACCATCAATGTATGAAACAGTACACTTCCATTTATAGCATATTCACAGAATATGCTATTTTAAATAGTTTAAATATTTTAAAAAATATTTTTAAAAATATTTTAAAATTTAATTTTATTTAAATTAAATTTAAATTTATTTTAATTTAATTTAAAAAATGAAAATATTTTTTAAAAAGATTTTAAAAATAAAATAAAATAAAAAGATTTTTAAAAAATCTTTTAAATAGTTTAAGTGGATCAAAGATAGGATCTCATTATTTTTTTAGTCTGCATTTCTCTGATTACAGCAAGGCTTCTTAATATTTATAGCAACTTTTCTACATTATGGATATATGTCCTTTGTTACATTTGCTGCAAAAGGCCTAAAAATCTAAACTGTAGAGCCATCCTAGGGTCACTTTCCTCCTGCTAGCGGCTATTTGAATTGCTGAGTACTAGGTATAAACAACTACGTAATACAGTTAATCCTGTAGATATCATTAAAGGGAAATAGTGTTTCAAAGAAACAGCTTAGTAGTACATGATTAACTGACAAATAAATGGTTCAGAGTCCCAGAAATTCCAGAGAAGAGAGGGACACCAGGTGGGCTCTGGAACTGGTTCTGACCTGACCACCTGGCGTTTTCAGATGAGGAGGTTGGGAAGAATCTATGATTTTCATTGTGTTCTTTAGACCCCTAGGGCTCTACAGAGAAGCTCCCCACTCTTCCACCAGAGCGGCTCCTCTTATACAAAAGGAATACATGTTCAAAGCAAAAGCTTGGACAATACCAAAAAACTCAAAGGAAAGAGGAATTTCCCATAGTGCCACCTCTTACCATATCGGGTTTGAGTCTTTTTATGTTGCTTCTTAATGCCTCATGAATTATTTCCCCAGATTCTTTGTTCTTTCTGTTGGTTACATTGAGATGAGAGGAATAAAGTTTACATATCCAGCTCTTACTGTAGGATATTTGGGTTGAACTGAAGATCCTCATTGCTTACATTTTTGTACACAAATTATGATTTTTCTTAGGAAAAATTTCCAAAAGAGGAATTTATGGCTCAAATGTATTTATGTTTTAAGACTTTCTTTTCTTTGGTAATAAATACGGATAAATTGCCCTCAGAAAGTTGTACCATTTTATCCTCCCACCATGGATAGGTGTACCCATTACTACTGAATCAAACAGCAGCATCTTGGCCTGGAATCAAGCACCCACTCATGTTGGACCTGCTGTCATCGTGGGCTTCTCTCTTCTTCCCCTATAGTCCCAATGCCCTCCTGTAGGGTTATTCTCCTTGTACTTCATCCATGCTGCACATACTGCTGCAGCAAACATCCTAGAGAACCCACCAAGGAAGGCAGGAGACTGTGAAGGTTAAGAGGGAAGGCTCTGGAACCAGCCCACATGGTTTGAATCCCAGCTCTGCCCTATACCTGCCTGCATGTGGGCAACAATATTAACACCTCCATCACAGGGTGGTTGAAAGAACAGAAATGGTTTCAGATAAATAAAATTACTTCTGATGGTGCCTGGCATGCAGTAGGTAGTCAGTGAGCGTTAGCTACCGTTGACAGCAATTAGGAACCATGCTCCATCCTAGGCATGGGGGATCCAGGTGTGAGAAGATGGCCAAGGTCTCTGCTTTTGAGGAACTAATTCTAGATACTATGAATAACAGAGAATAAGGAGGGTTTTTTGATGGCAAGCAATAGGGTAAGAGGTGAGGCATCATATTCAGTGGCCAAAGAAAGCCTCATTGTAGTGGTTACCTCTGAGCTAAGACCCAAGGGCAAAGACGGATCCACCCTCGAGAGCAAGACTGCCTCAGGCTTTGGTCTCAAAGGGCAGGAGCTTCAACACTCACCTCAGAACTCATCACAGACAGATGGTTGTTTAAATGTCCACCACCCCCCCCCACTTTTTAAGACTAATAATACATGGGGGGATATTTTGATCCTTCCTTGTCTTCATATTAGTCAACCACCAGGAATCACGTGGCCAGGTCTCAAACTGTCCTCTCACTCAAGTCATTAACTCTTGTGGGCCTGGAACCAAGTCAAGAAGGCCTTACGGGTGCTGACATGTTTTAACTAATTGCTTCTGCTGGATTTCCTGCTTTGCTGAACCTCTTCTTGAGCCTTTTGGTTTTCTTTTCCTACTCCCTTGAAGGACCTCTCTTTTGTTCTCTGAAGTCACTGTCTCCCTGACAGGAAATGCACTTTAGTGAGCCAAATATATAGTGGTATTAAGTGGAATAAAAAGAAAACCTGAGTCTCCAAAGGAGAATGAGTTTTCTCTGTGCACTGCAACCTCAGGCATGGAGAGGAAGACATCTTCCTTCTTCCTCTTCCCCTTTCCTTCCCAAACCAAGATCCAGCCTGGGTAAAGGAAGAATTGACTTGGCTGCCCTTAGGAACTATGTTTCCAGCTGTGAACAGCAGCCAGGAAAAGGCTGCCCCCAGTCCTGTTCCTTTCTGTGGAAGTGATGGTGCTGTTCACTGCCTTCTTTGGGAATCTGATCTTTCAGGGTGGAATGGCCACTGGGCTCTATACATGGGGTGGAGAAGCTTCCTTCAGAGGTCTTGCAGTTCCTGGTATGAATACGTCAGACCCCTCAGGAACAGAGAAGATGCAATCCGTTTCCACCAGTATCTAGGCCAGTTTTCAAATTTTTGACTATGACCCACAGTTCACATCATGACCCAGTTACACATAAAATTACACTTGCTCTTCTTATGTGTGATACATTGTGATATTTTCTATTTTAAAAAATATTGGTCACATTTCTCTAAATTTATTTTCTAACTACTAATGGATTGGACCTGACTTTAAAAAAAAAAATGCTATCAAGTAACCCAAAAGCATCTGTCTTAGATCTTGCCCTGACTTTTCTGGTTCTAATAATGTAATTATTTAAGTGCCTAAGTTACATCAAGAAGTTAAAAACTTTGTACTATTCGATCCACTAATATAGCTTTGAATCTACCTCAAGGAAAGAAGGTTACAAGAAGGGGGATCAAAGGATCAACAAGAACATTGTTTTTAGCCAAAAGTTTAACAAATTTGTGGGAAAGATGCAAATATTAAATTTGGATTTGCTTTAGACTGTGAAAGACATTTTAAAAATATTTTATTTATTTATTTGGCAGAGAGAATGAGCTAGAAATCACAAATAGGGGAAGGGGAAGGGGCAGAGGGAGAGGGAGAAGGAGGCTCCTAACTGAGAAGAGAGCCCAATGAGGGACAGGCTTGATTCCAGGATCAGGGATCATGACCTGAAACAAAGGCAGATGGCTTAACTGACTGAGCCACCCAGGCGCCCTTCTGAAAAACATATTTAAATACCTAATCCACTTTCTTCATGTGAAGTATTAGATGTAGTCACAGGTAGTTGAACAACTATACTTAAAGAATATTTCCTAATAGTTCAGCATTAACCTAGAAGAAAGCTCTAACATGACTCCATTGGCTTCTGACTTAAGCCCTAATGTTTAGAACCATCTTATTACCAGTGACTGGAAGAAGAGCTGGAAAACAGTTTAGGCAATCCTCAGATGGTGTTTGAGTGAAAGAATTGAAATTCAAGAAGTCCAGCCAGGTGGGAAAGATGAGCTGAAACTAGCAAAGTGAACTTATTTAGTAAAAACATAAAGAATATATGTGGAAGTTTGGGGGCACCTGGGTGACTCAGTCAGTTAAGTGTCTGCCTTCAGCTCAGGTCCTGATCCTGGAGTCCTGGGATGGAGTCTACATCGAGCCCGGCATCAGGCTCCCTGCTCAGAGGGAAGTCTGCTTCTCCCTCTGCCCCCCACCTTGTTGCTCGCTCGCTCTCAAATAAATAAATAAGTCAATAAAATATTTTTTTAAAAAAATAATATATGTGGAAGTTCAAAATGTGAATGGCACAAAAACCAAGTAGGTGCCAGCATTTGTTTTTCCTCTAGGATGCTGTTTGGCAGCATCCTTGGGCTCCATCCCAGTCATGACCACAAAAATGCCTCCAGACATTGCTAAATTTCCCCCAGCGGACAGAATTTCTCCAGTGGAGAACCACTGAGATAAACTGTTATGCTACTAGGGACAAAGGCTTAACAGATTTTCATTTACGGTAAGTGCAATAAATACCACCAGCAGAAATAACAAAGCAAATGCAGTCTGAGGCTGCGTTATTCCTAGCACTAAGAGCAATGAGGGATTACTGAGGGCTGACTCTCCACCTGCCACTACAATGAGGTCTTTCCATGTGAATCCTCACTCAATGCGCATGTGAACCCTACGGGGTGGGAATACCACAGTCTCCATTTCTCAGTGGAGGACTCTGATGTCTGGGGACATAAGTGACTTGCTCAAAGTCTCACAGCTGAGGTGGTGAGAGCCCATACTCTGGCCCACGGAGCTATGAGAGTCTTTAATCTGTATATTAGGTGTACACCTACAGGAGCATCCTGGGAAGAGTCAGTGCCCTCATACACATGGAATGTGGCTGACCGGTGAGAAATAAGCCACCCACCCAGGATCTTAAAGCCTGTAGCTGAGGTCCCAGCCTCCAGTCAACTCACTGACTTAATTCGTACAAAATTCTAATATGCTCTTTCTTCTATCAGTAGGACAATAGAGTAACTTTTGGAAAGACTGTCAACAAAAGTGGTTAATAGTACGCGGTGGCCCTTCAAGGGTTAAGTTTTAGTGCTGTAGAAACATTTCTCTTCCTGGGGCCCTAATTCTTAAGCCCTGTAGCTCTGGGGTCCAGGGGCAGAGGTCACTAGGATCACAGTCTTCCCACTCCAGGGTCAGGTCCTGCTACATCGTCCTCCGAGGCTAGGCTGTGAAACTAGGAGGCAGAGTGGCAGAAGGGCTAAGGTCTGGACGGAATCCTACCTAAGACAGAGCCAGGAAGCCACAGCTGGGTAATGACTGGTCTCCTCCTTGCCCCCCTCCAGTGGCAGCCTTGGAGCTCAGGTCTGTGGATCTGCAGAGCCCGAGGAACAACAAAGAGCATCACACCCAGGAGATGGGCCTGAGGCGGCTCATCGTGCGACGGGGCCAGTCCTTTGGGCTCCGACTACATTTCAACCGACCCTTTCACTTTGGGACAGACTATCTCACCTTCGTGGCCGAGACTGGTGAGTTCACCTGGCCCCAAGGCAAAACTCACCTATAGGGCTCCCACCTCTCCTTTCTGAGTGCTCCCTCCCCTCTCCTTTCTTGGGATCCCCAGGGCCCTGTAAGTGATGTTAAGGAAAGATTTGGCCAACTCAGCAAACTGCAGTTGTAATAGTAATAGCTGATTTTTCCATATGCAACAGGTGCTGTGCTCAAACTTCATACATATTATTTCATTTAATCCCCATGATGAGAGTTTCAGGTGGGTAGTATTATGATCCCATTTTACAGATAAAAATACTGAGGCCCACAGGTCATAAGTGGCTTGCCCAAAGACACCCAGTGGCAATAAAAGCCTTAAGCCAAAAAGATTAGCAAGGAGGTGAGGGTCCTCTCAGTCTTCCTGGAATCACGTCACATAGATTTTAAAACCTCACTCTGGGGTCATTCTCTCCCACACAGGACCAGCGCCCAAGGAGTTACTGGGAACCCGAGCCACCTTCTCTCTCACCCAGGCTCGAAAAGGAAATGTCTGGAGCGCCTTTGACTTCACCATTGACACCAACTCGCTCTTAGTCTCCCTTTTCACGCCAGCCAACACAGTCATTGGTCCCTACACTCTGAAGCTAGAGATCTCCCAGGGTCAGAGTCACAGTGTGGTTCACCCACTGGGGACTTTCATCCTGCTTTTTAACCCTTGGAATGCAGGTACGACTTGCTCACAGGAGGTAATGCTAACCCGAAACACTGGGAATGCTCAGTGAGGTTCTTCTGAGAAAACCCAGAAGATACAAGTCAACTATCTATGCCATATATTACCATGTGCTCACTAAAAACCATCTTTACCAAAAAAACAAAACAAAACAAAACCCAAAAAAAAATGAATGGCATGATGAAAATGTTCATGGTGTGAGGTTAAGTGAAATAGATTAGGAAATGGAACACAGTAGGACCTTAATTGTATACGTGGAGAGAAAGAATGGCTGGGATACACCAATTGTAATGGTGGGTATCTCTGAGTGGGAGGACTGAATGATTTTCATTATCTTCTTTCCATCATCTGTATTTTCCAGATCTCTACAAGAAGCTTTCCACTTTTACCATCAGCAAATGATAATGATTGTTTTAAAGGAACTGATTCTATCACTGGCCTCTAGAAAAGCAAAGTAGAATTTTAAAGGGTCCAGTCTTGATTTCTCGTGCCATCAACATGTTTGTTCCCCTGTTATTCAGCAGGACGCTGTCATTGCTGTCTTATCTCTTTATTACTTTTTGTTTTTTGCCCCCTCCACTCCTTAACCACTCAGAGGATGATGTCTACCTGCCAAGTGAAATACTGCTACAGGAGTATATCATGATGGACTATGGCTTTGTTTACAAGGGTCATGAAAGATTCATCACCACCTGGCCCTGGAACTATGGGCAGGTAACCCTGTCACGGAAAGTGGTCCTGGGGCGGGTCTCCTGAAGCTGGTTCTTAATCAACTCTATTAGCTCACAAAGGGCCACTAACAAAAGTCAGGGTATGTGGCACCTGCCGGTTTCCCATCCAGTAAGAGAGGGTAAGGAAGGAAGGGGAGATATCTTTCAAGGTTTTGGTTTTTGTTTCAAGATTTTTTAAAGTAACCTCTACACCCAACATGGGGCTCAAACTTACAACCCAGAGATCAAAAGTGGCATGCTCCACTGACTGAGCCAGCCAGGCGCCTCTCAAGTTTTTAATATTTTACATAAAAAACTACAAACATAATCCAAGTAGATAGGCTACTAAAATTAACCTATCTCTCAAGTTTAATAGTGAGCAATTTATGGTGAACCTGATTCCATCTACACCAGGGGTTTGCAAACTAGAGTCCACTGACTGTTTTTATATGGTCCCTGAGTTAAGAATGGTTTTCATATTTTTAAGTTGTTGAAAAAGAACCAAAAAAATTTTTTGATGTGAAAGTTATATGAAGTTCAAACTTTGGTGTCCATAAATAACATTTCATGGGAACATAGCCACACTAATTCATTTACATATCATCTATGGCTGTGTTAATGTTACAGTGGCAGAGTCGAGTAGCTAAGACAGAGACCCCACAGCCTGCAAAACCTAAAGAACTTACTATCTGGTCCTTTACAGAAAAGGTCTGCCCATCCCTGCTGTCCCTGTCCCTCCCAACTCATCACTGGAATTTTTGGAAGGAAATTGTAGATACTGTATCATTCAGTCCAGTAATACTTCTGTTTATAGCTCTAAAAGATGATGACTCTTTTTGAGAAAAACGGAACAATACATTATCATAACTGAAAAAATGAACAGCAATTTCTTTAATAATATCCAATATCCAGTCAGTATATAAACTTTGTTTATATACTTTTGCTTTGGGACCTTTGGCTCTGGGCAACTTTCCCACTCCCACCACCAGCCATGACTGATGTACTTTTTGCCTCCCTCCCACTGACATCTCAGCCCCCTCCATACTCACCAGGAGGGTAGTGGGGAGAGAGCAGGGGGCCTTGCCCTGTTCTCCCTCTGTGACAACTTGTGTAATTTTTTGAAACTGAAACAAATACCAGTGCATCTGGCAGACAAAAGGGTTGCAGCATGTGTTGCTTTACATGCTATAAACGTATGTCATGAGTTTACACTGGCTTCTCCTGGGCTCCCAGCTTCAGCTGAACTCCTCTACCTGATTTCCAGGATTCCCACACTCTGCCTCCTCTCCTTTCATGGCTGACCCTGTTTTTATCCATCTGATCTTTCCTACTCCCTCATGTCCTCCAGAAACAAGAATCTCTAAACCCTTTAGAGATTAGAAACTAATCTCTAAACCCTGTCCTTGAAACCAAACTCAAAGACCTCTACCCTGCTCTCTTCCCGTCCATCTAGTCCTTCAAAGCCCCCTGGGACCAATGGCCTTCTCTGATCTCTTGGTCAACAGGGATCTCTCACCTCTGAATTCTGTTTGCCTTTTTCCACCAGAGCCACACAGTTCATTTTTCAGAATTCTTTATCTCATACATTCCCAATTTGATTTGTAAGCTCTTTGAAGGCAGGACTTTGTCTAGTACTTAACCCCCAACCCCAGCACATATGCCCCATCCCTAAAAGTCTATGTCACTGACTTGATGTTTCAGGATAATGGACATTTATACTCTTCTCTTTTCTCTCCCTTGAAATCACTTGGAAGTTTGAAGAGGACATCATAGATATCTGCTTCGAGATCTTGAACAAGAGCCTGTACTTCTTAGAGAACCCGTCCAAAGACTACTCTCAGCGGAATGACCCAGTGTACATCTGCAGGGTGGTGAGTGCCATGGTAAGGACAGCTCTCCCGCCTCTGTCTGAGGATGAGCTGAGCTTCCCTGTGGCACTGTAGAAATGCACCTGTCTGGCCTTTGCAGATCAACAGCAATGACGACAGCGGTGTGCTACAGGGGAACTGGGGAGAGGACTACTCCAGGGGGGTCAGCCCGCTGGAGTGGAATGGCAGTGTAGCCATCCTGCGGCAGTGGTCAGCCAGGGGCAGGCAGCCTGTGAAGTATGGGCAGTGCTGGGTCTTTGCAGCTGTAATGTGCACAGGTGAGTGGTGGGGAGATGGGGATGCAGGGTCATTCATTTGATTTTCGTGATAACCCTTTGAGGTTGGGCTCTGATGATCTCCATTTTCACATAAGTTAACTGTGGCTTGTTGGTAGCCCCCCAGCTAAGGAATGATGTACATGTGACCCTGAACCGGCATAGACTGAGGAGTCTTGCGTGTTTGCCTAGGAGGGAGGCTGACCTGTTGCAATCATCCGGCAGATGGACTATTAAAATGGTCACCTGGAGAGAGAAGCTTGTGGTCTCAAAGTGGAGGCAAAGGCAGCTCCTTTCTACCACAGTCAGGCTTCTCAGCTCCAGGGGAGCCTGGAATCAGGTACAGGATGGGGGAAGCTTGAGGTGCAAGCAGACGGTCTGGGAAAGCCTGGTCTCACCTGTGGGCAGAGCTGGCAGCTACCAAATACTTTTCGGAGGGATTCTGGAGGAGTTACAATTGGAGGTTTGCTACTTGGCCAACTACCTGCATGAAGCATCGACGTTTTATGCATGATCATTTATTACAATTTAGTACAAAGGTGTTGATTGGATTATCTGTGAAGGTGAGGGAAAGACAGAATATTGAGGTGCCTTCCTGTCTTCCCCCATGCAAGGAAGAGTGTACCTATTACATTGTGGGGCTCAGTCAATGTTTGCTGAATGAATGGACTGGCTCTCAGTTGGAAGGAACATAGATCAGGGAAGACAGAGACAGAGGCTGAAGACAAAGTTCTAAATTTTTCTGACAGGGACAGCATAGCTTGGCAGTTAGGTATGGGCGCTGCAGACAGAGGAGATGTTCAAATCAAGTGACCAAATCAAGTGACCTCATTTTGCTCTTCCATTTTCCCATTTTCCCCGAAAAATGCTCAGCACAGCATCAGAATTTAGTATGGCCACATGCCTGGCCTGGGAAGTCCCTGGGTAGGCAGGTGTCATGGAGGAGGGCTTGGGCCCTTAGATACTGAGATGAGAGGATGAGATCTAGGTCGGCGTCCTTACTCCACGTTGAAGCCTCTCCTTATTCCCAGGCCCTAGAGCCCTGGGGCCACTGAGTGAGGGGACAGTTGCTCCCATCAGACAGCCTTTGGCCACTTGCAGCCCTGGTTTAGCTGTCATCCCTGCAAAGGGTGACAGGCCCAGAAGCTGTGCTGGGCGTAGACAGGTGACTTGTGAACAGGTGACTGGCTCCCTCTGGGGTTGAATCAATCAAAATATTGATCAATCTCAATAGTTCTCTTACTTTTCTTACTTATTATCCTCCCAGCAGCCTCAGGAAGCACCCTTTGCTCCTCCTGAACAAGGGAGAGGTAGAGGAAACCTCTGCTTAAACTCCTCATCTAAACTCTTTGCCTTGCTGGCTGAGGTGGGGCCTTATGTCCCAAAGGCACATCTGGCTCTTGATTTTGGGCAGATGTGTGTGTGCGCGCGCGCGTGTGTGTGTATGTGTGTATCTGCTTTGAATGAGTAGATCTTAACCACTTGACATGAAATTTTAACTCAGCTTTAAAAAGCCTTTATAGAGGACATTAGGAGAACGAAGGGAAAAATGAAGGGGGAGAATCAAAGGGGAAGACAAACCATGAGAGACTGTGGACTACAGGAAACAAAGAGTTTCAGGGGGGAGGGGGTGGGGGATGGGTTAACCCAATGCTGGGAATTAAGGAGGGCACGTACTGCATGGAGCACCGGGTGTTACATGCAAACAGTGACTCATGGAACACTACATCAAAAACTAATGATGTACTGTATGGTGACTAACATAACATAATAAAAAAATAATAATACAGAAAATAAAAAGGCTTTATTGTACTATCCTGAGAAGCCACAAGAGGGTGCTGTTGCCTTGTCAAAGATCGTTGTTGCCTCTGTACCTGCAAGTTCCCTTTGTCCCTGAGGTTTTCTGTTTAACCTCCGTTAAGTCTATACTGCCCTTCTATCCTTTCTCTGATTTCTTTCTTACCTCCTCCAAACCCTGTATTTCAGTAAATCAGCTGGTCCAATTCCTTATTTTGTTACACACAAGGAGACTAAGAGCCAGAGAAGTTAAGTCACCTACTGATGGTTACACAGCTTTTCTCCTGAAACTGGCCACAGCATAAGGCCTAAAATTTCTTATTTTCTTTTGAATTAGCAAATATTTCACGTTCTCTGTTTTTAATGTGGAAAGCTCCTGAATGAAAAAAAAGCCCTAAATGATAAACTGAGTTGCTTATTGTTGTTTTAAGTTACCTTCACATGATTTCTTTCTCCTAGTGGGATGGAGACCTTCAATGGGGCAGGTAGGCAGCAGGGTTCTGGGCCTGGGTTCAGTGCCCTGAGAATAAAGGAGTTACAGGTATGGATCTGCAAGAATCTTGGCCTTCTTTCTGTCCTCCAGCTTAAAACTTAGAAAGGATGCCTGGGAAACCAAAGATTCTACTTGAAATGGACTCAGTGATTCTCCACGCTTTCCTTCTCTTTAGTAATGAGATGTTTAGGTGTTCCAACCCGTGTGGTTTCCAGTTTTCGTTCTGCACACAACATGGACGGGAACTTAACCATTGACACCTACTATGACCAAAATGCAGAGATGCTGCCAACTCGGAAGCGAGACAAAATATGGTAAGGGGACACAGTCTCGAACAGATCTCTGCTCCATCTCAGGACGGGCAGGGAAACTCTGACACACTGCTCTCTGGTCTTGAGGCAGTATCACCCTTCCCTTTGTGGCTGGTGCCCAGAGAGTAATTCCCCCACCTAGGAGTCTGTTCTGGCTAATTAGGTCATCACATCACACTCATTTCAGAGATAGAAGACTATGGGGTAACATTCCAGAGCCCAATCTTAATGAATAGATTGTGTGGTCTGTGAATACTGATCTCAAAACCTGCATGCCTCTTACTCCTCCTTTTTTGAGCCATTCTGTCTGTGCCATTCTCTGCTTGCCTTCTTGGGCCTGGACTTGCTGTCTTTGCCTACTTCCTCAGTCTCTCCTTCTTCCTCCTCTACCTACCCCACTCTCATTGCTCGCATGTGAGCGTGCATGTGTACGTGCGAGTGTATCTCTGTGCATCCCTTCATTTCTGTATCTCTCATCTCTTCCCCTGGCTCCTCTTTCCTCTGCTCTACTTCAGATCTGATTTTCTGGTTTTCCTTTCCAGCTAGTTTCCAGGTACGATCTTTGAATTGTGTGAGAACTAGCGGCTATCCTTGGAGCCCCTCCCTCTCTGAGCTCTAGAGGATGAAACATCCCCCTTTCAGTCAGCAGTGGTGTATCTGGGAAGGTGGGATCACAGAATTATGTCAAATTCTGTGTATGAATGCACAGTTGGAATCTAATCCTGAGGAAACATCAGACAAGCTCAAAATGAGGATCACTCTGGCAAATAAATAAACACTGTATTCCAAATGTCAGTATAATACAACAAAGGCTGAGGAACCCCTCCAGATCCAAGCAAACAAAGGGCCTTGCCCAACTAGATGCGTGTGATCCTGGACCAGGCAGAAATGAATGTCATAAAGGGCATCACTAGGTCAATTGACAAAACTGAAATTGTATCAGCAGTAAATGTATGAGGTAGATAACTGTACATGATTATGTAGGAGAAGATCTCTAAGAAAGTACACACCGAAGTAAAAAACAAAGGGGAAAAATGTATTTATCATCTTCACATCCATACTGAAACAAAGCGAATGATAAAGCAAATGGGCAAAATGTTAATGATAGATGAATTGGGTAGATGGGTGTTTTTTGTACTACACTTGCAACTTTACTGTAAGTTTGAAATGACTTCTAAATAAGTTTAAAAAAAAGGCGGGGCATGAATATAATTAAAACATAATAGCTTTGTGCAGTGCCAGATGGTAGCTAGATTTTTCATGGTGATCGCTTCATAACTGATATAAATGTTAAATCGCTTTGTTGTACACCTGAAACTAATACAATATTGTATGTCAGCTACACTTTAATTAAAAAACTGATATAAATTACAGGATTCAGTATAGTGTCCAATACCTGGCAAATCTTCTGAAATAAATCCTCATCTTCTTCCTCTTTTCTGTAGGAATTTCCACGTCTGGAATGAGTGCTGGATGATCCGGAAAGATCTCCCACCAGGATACAATGGTTGGCAGGTTCTGGACCCCACTCCCCAGCAAACCAGCAGTGGTGAGTGAGGGGCCCTGTGGAAGGGTCTGGGCTCTGTGCGGAGGCTGGTCAGGCACTGACCACATGAGCAGGAGGCCAGAAAGGAGCAGTATTTTTCTTACTTTGTCGCCTTCAGCTGGGTGACCTAGAGGAGTAACAGGACCTCTCAGTTGCTTCCTCACCTGTAAAGTAGGGAAGATGATGATACTTCACAGGGTGGCTGTGAGGATTGGGTGAATTTGTGGGAATCTGAGAGCACTCTGTGGATGTGGGTCTTCTCCATCCCATCCCCCTGCCGCCCTACCCCTCAACAGCCACCGCAGTCCACATGCTGGCAGCTGGCAGCTGTCCTCAACTTCTGTTCCCTCCACAGGGCTGTTCTGCTGTGGCCCTGCCTCTGTGAAGGCCATCAGGGAAGGGGAGGTCCACCTGCCCTATGACACCCCATTTGTGTATGCCGAAGTGAATGCTGATGAAGTCATTTGGCTCTTTGGGAATGGCCAGGCCCAGGAAATCCTGGTCCATAACACCAGTTCCATCGGGAAGGAAATCAGCACCAAGATAGTAGGGTCAGATCAGCGCCAGAACATTACCAGCTCCTACAAGTATCCAGAAGGTGCTTGGGGCCCTGGGGACTCAGGAGGTGGGGGGTGGGTAAAATCTCCTTTGCATGCCTCCCGGTGAGGATGGCTTGCTCCTGTTAAAACCCCGCCTGATCACCTCCTCCTCATGGCAAACTCCCAGGGGCTTTCCTGGACCCTGGCCATGTGGCCCTAGAGTTGTTAGATTGAGCAAATAAAAGTAGAGGGTATCCAGGCAAATCTGAATCCCAGATAAATTCAAATAAGCAAATATTTTATTAGTATAAGTGTGTTCCAAATATAGTATGCGATATATCTAAACTGAAAACTATTCATTGTGTATCTGAAATTCAAAATTGAATGTCCTTTATTTTACTTGAAACTCTGTCCTAGGGTCATATCATGACCTCATTATGTCAAGACAGTAGGGGGGTGGATGCTTAAGGAAGCAAAGGATGCCTGGCTTGTGGAAGGGAGTAGACGTCCCTGCGAAGAAGGCCAGGGGGAGTCAGACACCCTGAGTACCAACCAAGGTCCTGCTGTGTAAGCCTAGCCTAGTTCTTACCATCACTGTGCCTCCACTTCCTCATCTATAAAATGGGTTAATGGCACCTTCAAGGGCTGTTGTGAGGGCAGGAGAGTGGATACACAGAAAATACTTGGAGCAGTGCCTCTGGTACATAGCAGCTACTATAGAGAGAAGTCCACAGTTTGGGGTGAGGTGGGGTTCAGCCTGAATGTTGAGTAGCCCCCAGGAGCAAGAGATGAAGATCCATTTAGAAGACATGAGCATATATTTTAGAAGTGAGGATGCTGGCAGGGGAAGAAGTCTCTGGCTTTGATGACAGCGGCAATACTGATGACAAAGAACCATGCCGGGTGCTTATGTTCAGCAACTCATGTAACTCACCATTTTGGCCACTCTAGGAGGCAAGGAGCTATACTTGGGTTATAGATGAAAGGACTGAGCACCCAGAGATTAAGGGACTGTGCCTGAGCAAGGACTTGAACCCAGCACTGAGCACTGGCAATCCCCATGTTCTCAGCCATGATGCTGTCCTGTCTCCTGCTGCAGCTCTTCACATGGTTGGGGCTTTGGGAGGGGAGCTGAGAGTTTTGGGGGTGGCTAGCTTCCCAAAGGAGGCCCCTGGTCTCTCAGTCTCTCCTCACTGGCTCTTCTTTTGGCCAGGATCCCCTGAGGAGCGATCTGTGTTCATGAAGGCTTCCCGGAAAATGCTGGCCCCAAGAAGGGCCTCTTCCCCTTTCCTAGATCTGCTGGGCTCTGGGGGCCCTGAGGACCAGCCTGCACAGCTGCAGCTTCACCTGGCCAGGACCCCCGAGTGGGGCCAGGACCTGATGCTGACACTGCGTGCCTGGAGGGTGCCAGACAGAGTCCACTCCCGGGAGTCCATCAGCCTGGCAGTGCGCTTCAGCGCCCAGGCCCTGTTGCACCAGGGTGGAACCCGGGAGCCTCTCTGGAGGCAAACAGTGCACTTGAACCTGGATTTTGGGAAGGGTGAGTATGAGATAGGCCTGGAAAGTCGCCAAGAAGGATGGGAACCTTGGGGTCATGAATGAAGCTGGGTATGGTTCAGCCAGATTCCGTGGAGATCCCCGCACCCCAACACACCCACATGGCAGACAGTGAAGCTGCTGGTGGCAGGACATTGCATGTTATGTGCTGGACTCTGACACCATCCTGCCAGGGGAGACACAACAGTGACCTCTGGGGGTGGTGGGTAGAGGGTAAGTGCTCTGAATCTCTCTTAGACACATGCACACAAACATACTTGCACACACATATAGACTCACGCACATATTCTCTCTCACACACACACACATACTCTCCCTCTCTCCCTCTCTCTCTTTCCAGACTCCTCAAGGTGTCTTTTGTCTGTGCTTAGAGATACAGTTGCCGCTCTTACTACCCTACGACAATTACAGAAACAAGCTGACAGATGAGAAACTGATCCGGGTGTCTGGCATTGCCAAGGTGGAGGCTACAGGGAGGTCCATGCTGGTCCTAAAAGACATCTCTCTGGAGCCTCCTCACTTGTCTATTGAGGTAAGGTGTCTGGACAGAGATGGAGCCTGGGGGCCCTCTGACTCACCCAATCCAGGGCTTGGGCTCCAGCAGTGAACAGAACATAGTCCCTGCCTCAGACACCAAATATATGATTAAAGCCCAGTATGATGTTATCTCGTACCCTGCAAAGTGCAGGGCAGGGTGAAAGCCTTCTCAGAGGAGTGATATTTTGTGGGGGCTACACAGGAAGACACTGTACAGAGAAATGAGATGGAGATGAAGGCATTTTAAGCAAGGAAAAAGCTTGGCAGAGGCGGACAGATAGGAGAGGCGTGGCTAGGAGATGGAGTTGAGGAGTTGGATTTGAGAAAAAACACAAGTCAAATTCCAAAGGTGACTGCAGATATTAATATAAGTGTGACAGGGAAGAGGGAAAACAAATGAAAGATGAGGCTCGGACTTTGAACTCGAAGATCGTGTTGCTGGCAAGTAATTACATGAGGAAGGAACACAGGTAGAAGAAAGGTCAATGGAAGCAGAAATGTTCCCCATCTCCTATTACCAGGGTTTTTCTTCCCTTGAAGCCTCCTTTCCCCAGCCCCACACCCCATTCTGAAGGACTTGCCCTCTGCCTAGTCCCAGGCTGGCTTTGTCCCTGCTGGATCTGTTAACAGCATGCTCTACCCCACCCAGAGCAAGAATTGAGTGGCTCCACGTCATAAACCACCTGGCCCTGCTGTCAGGTGGTCAGACCATGATGTGGCAGACAGTGGGCAGTGCAGACACAGCCTGGTGCTGAGGTGAGCGCCCTGCCTGTTACCCAGAGCCCTGGTTCCCAACAAGATCCAGTGCAAACATATGGGATGCCGAGGAGACTATTAATTGGTCCCCACTGGTAAGGGACCTAAGGATGATCTGTACCACTAGGAGAGAAGCCAAAGACATTTTTACCTGTTCTACTTTGCTGCCCTCATTAGAGTACAAAGGGTTTGTTTGTTCCATTTGAATTTTAGAGAAGTCAGGATGTGTTCTTGTTTTTCCTTTTTTTTTTAATTCTCTTTTGAGCCAGAATGTGTCCCAAGTTATGATCTGGGTGGTCAGAATTCATCTTAGTTCAACATTCATTTATCAAATATCCACCACTTGGCAGGAGATGAGCTAGGCACCAGCTCTAGAAGTGAGTAGGTTAGAATCCCTGCCTCCCACTCACAGGCCAAGGCTGTGCTGCCCTATGACACAGATTCCCATGGGATGCACAGAACACACCTGGAAAAACTCAGAGTGTTTCTAATGTCAGAGCAACGTGGGGAAAAGATCCTGTCCACAGTATGGGACATCTGGGTCAGGTCCTGGCTCTGCTATATCACGTGACCTTGGCCTTGGAATAATATTGCTGATAGCATATAGATGGCACATAGGACACCACTTCCTTACCCACTTCCTGTGTCAGACACTACTAATCGATCACAACTCTATCTGACTCTGCATTTGTCCTCAGGAGTCTTTCCAACACACCATTTCTATCGGCCACGATTAACAGATTGGAGCTGGCCCTTAGGTCAAAATCAGATTGCCCTCCTGAACCAGATGGTGGGGAGGGAAATAGATTTCTACGTGGTGCCAGTTCCTAGACGGTGGTGGCTTCCTGAAGCATTGTGACCTTCTAAGACAGGTCAGGATATGTGTTAACCTTGAATACTCTGGACTCATATTCTTCTCACCCTGCAGCAGTGTTACCAATCAGTAAGCAGTCCCTGGTGATTAACAGTGGGATGGTGGAGTCAGGTGACTGAGCTGGAGTACAGAAATCAGGCCAGCTGACCACAATATCCCCACCTTCTCTCCACACAGGTGTCTAAAAGGGCGGAGGTGGGCAAGGCACTGAGGGTCCACATCACCCTCACCAATACCCTGACAGTGGCTCTCAGTAACTGCACCATGGTCCTAGAGGGAAGTGGCCTCATCGATGGGCAGATATCCAAGAAGTATGTACCATTTGTCTCATGCTGGTCTCTGACAAGGGGCACCTTGTGGGGTCACAGGATGGTCCTTCATCTCCTGGTTGGTGCCTACTCACCCCCGTTCGCCCAGAACGTGTCCCAAGTTGAGCCCTCCCCCCCAACCCCTACCCTCCTTGCTTCTCCTTGGGGAAGGTTGAGCTTGGTGGTACTGAGGCATGGGAGGTGCTTACCCACCAAGAGGGGAAACCGGATCATCCTCCCCCCTCACCCCCACCCCCGACAGTTACTTAAAGCTTTAACAGGTTTTTTGACTTTCAGCATTGGGACGCTGGTGGCTGGACATACCATCCAAATTCAAGTGGACCTCTATCCCATCAAAACTGGGCGCCGCCAGCTGCAAGTCCTCATTAGCAGCAAAGAGATCAAGGAGATCAAGGGCTACAGGGACATCTTTGTGGCTGCCTCCAGGGCTTCTTGAGCCCGCCCCCCCCCCCCCCCCCCCCTGCCCACCTCCCCGCCCCCCCCCCCGCCCCCCCCCTCCTCTTGCTCCCTTCTTCATCCCCCCCCCCCACCAGGCCCTCCCCTCCTCCTCCTGAGGCCCTTCCTCACAGCCCCACCTTGGTGTTTTCTGCTCCTGAAGGTGTAATGTTATCTTTGTTCCTTCTCCGTCCTCTTCCCGGCCTGCCTGGGGGTGAATAAAACTCTGTTGGAACCGCTGTGCATCCTGGGAAAAGACAATGAAGAAGTCTTTATTTATCACCTGTGTTCTTTCTTCTCCACTAACAAGCTCCTTATTGCTACTGGATGGTCCTCCGGCCTGCCTGCCAGCTGTGTTGGCTGGGCCCTCCCTACTCTTCCTGTCTTCTTTCTCCTGCTTTAAGATTCCCCAATCACAAAATAAGCTTAATATGTTCCCCTCTAAGTCAGCTTCTCTGGAATCAAGGTTCCCAGGTCTCTCCATTTAAATTGTTTTAGCAAGCCTGCAGACAGAGGCAGGAGGGAGGTCAGTGGCCTGGGACGGCCCAGGGGCACAGGCCAGAGCTATCTGGCAGGACTTCTCTGCTGAGAGCATGGGAATGGCTGGCCTGGGCTCATGCAAAACCATTTGTACTCAGTCTAGATAATTGGGAAAGAGCAGAAAAGTGAAAAGAAACAAAAGAAAAAATAACAAACAGCTCCGTGTCCCAGAAGAAATCTCTGCTAACAGTTTGCGGTATATCTTTCTGTTCCCTCCCCCCCCCCCCCCCCCCCCCCCCCCCCCCCCCCCCCCCCCTCCCCTTTCCTTCTCTCTTCCCCCCTGCCCCCCCCCCCCCCCCCCCCGCCACACACACATTCATTATGCTTTTCAAGGATATCATTACATGGCTATCATCAAAAGATAAGAGATAACAAGTGTTGTCAAAGATGTGGAGAAAAAGGAACCCTCATGCACTGTTGGTGGGAAGGCAAACTGGTGCAGCCACTGTGGAAAACAGTATGGAGGTACCTAAAAAATGAAATATAGAACTACCCTAGGATTCAGCAATCCCATGTTTGGTATTTATCTGAAGGAAATAAAATCGCTATCTTGAGGAGATATTTTCACCCCCATGTTTATTGCAGTGTTATTGACAATAGCCAAGATATGGAAACGACCTAAGTGTCTGTCAGTGGATGAATGGACAAAGATGTATCTCACGCACATGCGTGCGTGCACACACACACACACACACACACACACACGAATATTATTCAGTCATGAAAAAGAAAGGAAATCCTTCCATTTGCTCCAAAATGAATGGACTTTCACTTATGCTAAGTGAGAGATAAGTCAGACACGGAATGACAAATACATATCACTTATACTTAGAGTCTAAAAAAGCTGAACTCCTAGAAACAGAGAGTAGATTGGTGGTTACCAGGGCCTGGGGGTAGGGAACTGGGGAGATGTTAGTGGAAGAACTTCCAGTTGGTAGATGAATAAATTCTGGAGCTCTAATGGCATTGTGATTGTAGTTAACAATAGTGTATTATATACTCAAAGTTAACAAGAGACCTGATCTTAAATGTTCTTACCACAAAAAAGAAATAACTATGTGACATAATAGGCGTGTTAGTAACACTACTGTAGTAATAATATTAGATATATAAATGTATCAGATCAACATGTCATATACCTTAAACTTACACAATATTATACGCCAATTATCTCTCAGTCAAAAATAAAAAGCAGTTATTATAAATTGGCATATTTCCATCATGGAAGATTTGGAAACTTCAGAAACACAGAAAACGAGATCCTCCTCCTGGAGGTTTTCAGGCATGGTCCCTTCATCCTTGCCACTCCTCACCTGCTTAGTGGCTTTGCGGGTTCACTTGGCACCTCTCCCCACCCTCTACCCTCCTCCTCTCTCTTTTTTTTAAAATTTATTTTGCGGGACGCCTGGGTGGCTCAGTTGGTTGGACAACTGCTTTCGGCCCAGGTCATGATCCCGGAGTCCCAGGATCGAGTCCCGCATTGGGCTCCCTGCTCCACGGGGAGTCTGCTTCTCTCTCTGCCCTTCTCCTCACTCATGCTCTCTCTCACTGTCTCTCTCTCAAATAAATAAATAAAATCTTTAAAAAAAATTTATTTTGCTTTTGCAAGCTCCACCCTGTGTGCCTGCTGCACCCATCCCCACCGAGTTCCAAGGGCATTTCTGTGGGGCTCTGTCACTGCTTTGTCACTGCTGTGCTGCATCTCGGTCCCACCCACTGAGGGAGACCTAGAACCTGGGCTGGCTCCTGCGGAAATCTGAAACCTTGTTCTGCCTGCCAAGTGCCTCCTCCTCCTTTGTTTAGTCATTGCTCTTCTTGTCAGGTTGGTCTGGGGGTGCAGAGCTTCCTGGCTGTGTTACTTGTGTCCCTGGAGGGGGAACAGTGGACAGGCTTCCTACTGGGCCCTCAAGGGTCTTCGATGGGAGGGGATGGTTAGCCACTTCTATCTTCACAATCAACCTTTCAAATACTTTCCAGTCTCCTCATCCAAAAATTGGCTTAAAAAACTGTACTCTGTAGTGTTTTCTTTTCTGTGTGTAGGCAAGTCTCTCTGGCTTCATTTCCCTACTTCAGCTGGACAAGCTAGACAATCTCAAAGTCCTTTCCAGGGCCCAGGACCCTGCTGCTGAGCACCTTCAGAATATGTCCTGACTGATCCTGCTTCACTGTCTTTCACCCTCCGCTTGTCTCGAAAAACCCAGTGTTGCTAGTCTCCCAGGCAGTGGTGCCCATGAATGAACTCTGAAAGAAATGTCTGGGGCCGTAGATCAGGGGCACAAAGCAAGCCAGCCCCCAAGTCTCTTAATTGCTGGTCTTCCCCAGGAATCCCCTGTGGTGTTCATGGAGACCGTGGTGCTCATGTCCTTTCAGCTGGTAGTGCTAGGGTCCATGCTGTTCACTGTCATTGTGCGATATAAAGCAAAGAGCTCTGGGGCTGAGTCCTGGGTCCCTCCGGTGCGAGACTATACCAGCAACAGTAGCAGAGCCAGCCCTCAGAGGACTGTTGTGAGGACCAAATGAGAGAGTGCGTTCTAAAGAGCTTTGCCATTCTCGAAGTACATTCATGCTCAAAGGTCCTCCGATCAGTTTAATCACCTCTCCTGGGTGACCAGCTCCATTTCTGGTCAGAGCAAGAGGGAGGAGGCAGAGGAACACACATGGATCTGCCAGTTTGGGGCTTCCCTTTGCAATTGTCTGTGGGGAACCCCCTCCCTCCCCTCAGATCTGGGCACCTATGGAGTCATGGACCCTGAGTCTACAGGTAAGGAAATTGGAACATGGCTCAGAGAATACTGGGAATTCATGGTAGGGTCAGAAATACCATCCTAGTCTGAGTTTTAGAAACTTCTGGAGGTAACCTACCCCCATCTTGGGAGAGCCGGCCAAGGGGAAGGTAGGTGAGCCCACACCTGCCTTCTTGAGTGTTCCAGGATCTGCTCTGTGCCCTACCCTTGCAGGTCACAGACTTACTTCCCTCTTGAGAGGAAGGTGCTCATCAACTCTGCTCAGCTTCCCTGGCTCTCCTCCGCCTCCCTTACCCTGGACCAAGGAATGAGCTGCTGTGATCAGTGCTGCCTCCTGCCCCCTGCACACACACCTCCACACACTCTCTAATGGTTTGTAGGAATCAAATGAAAAGCTGAACCTGTGAGTCAGCTCATTAGCTCACTGCCATGAAATAGGCTATTATTGTCTGGTGGCCATTGGGCACCTTCCTCTTTGGCTACCCCACCTCTCCAGACCCACTCGCCCTCGCTGCACTCACCTTCCTGTCTCTCCTCCCAGTTCAGCTCTCCTGCCTATGCCTCCTCCTCCTCCCCTGGGCTAACCCATTTCCACTAATGTGGTAATGGGTTCAGGCATCTATCCATTTGTTCATGCATGGGTCATCTTTTAATTCATTCACTGCACTAGCCAGCAAATATGAACTGGAAATCTGCCCATCCTTCAGATAGTGCATTAAGCACTTACACAAGACTCTGTGGAGTCTGACTGCCAGCCTTCAAATCTGGCTCCACTAGTTTTTAGTCATCTTGGGAAAACTATTTAATGTCTTCAAGCTTCAATTTCCTCACTTGTAGTAGAGAAACAATAATAGTACCTAACTCATGGGGAATAGCATGAAGATTCAGTGGGATAAGGCACATAATGTAAGGCAGTGTCTGGAACTGAAAAGATGTCGCTAATTTACTAGTCTAGTCTACTAGACTACTACTAGACTAGTCTACTAGTCTAGTCTACTAGACTACTAGTAGTCTACTAGTAGTTTTACTATTAGCCCCCACCATTAGTAAGCACTGGGGATATATTAATAAGACTAGGTCATACCTTCCAGGGGTCTGGGGGGAAAATAGTTTAAATATTTATAATGTAGTGTATGAGTTGGCTAATAGGGAATGAAAAGGGGGTGCCCCCAAATGCCTGGTGTGGTAGTTGAGAGGGTGTTAGGAAAACTTGCTGGAGGGGAAGTGCTTGAGCCTGGATCTGAGAAAGTAGACAAGTGAGAGAAGGACATTCAGAAAGAGACTGACAGGTGCAGGAGAGCAGGTCTGCATCTGAGAACAGCAGGACTTTGGCCTGAGTGGACTCCAGGCAGGAAGGAAAGATCCTGAAGGGCTTTAGGGGCGATGTTGGGAAGTTTGGACTTGACCCACTGCTGGATTTTTTTAAAGATACATTTATTTTAGAGAGAGAGACAGCGCGTGACTGGGGTGGGGAAAGCAGAGGGAGAGAGAGTCCCAAGCACTCTCCCCACTGAGCACAGAGCCCCACACAGGGCTCGATCCCACAACCCTGAGATCATAACCTGAGCCGAAATCAAGAGTCAGATGCTTAACCGACTGAGCCACCCAGGCATCCCGAGAGGGAAAGGGAGAGAGAATCCTAAGTAGGCTCCATGCCCAGTGCAGAGCCGCACACGGGGCTCAATCCCACGACCCCGAGATCACAACCTCAGGGGAAACCAAGAATCGGATGCTCAACCGACTGAGCCACCCATACACCCCAAACCACTGCTGGATTTTAAGCTAAGAGCAACCTGACTGAATTGGCACTTCAGAAAAATCACGAAGATGGCTCTTTTGGAAAAAGGATGGGAGGGAGTTGTCCAGGCAAGGGGGTGCTTCAGAGAAGGCAGGGCCAAGGGCACAGGGAAGACGGGCTAATGTTAGGAGATAATCAGGAGCTGGACTGGCAGGGCTCAGCGACTGATGGCCTAAAGGAGGCCAGGAAGACAGAGAATTACAAGGTGGCTCCCAAAGGGACTGGGCAGGCACCATCCTCACACACCAAGACCAGAAATGCAGGAGGAAGGGGAGAGGGGAGGCGTTCCATTCTGGATTAAAGGTATGTGTGTGTGTGTGTGTGTGTGTGTGTGTGTGTGTGTGTGTGGTAGTGAATTGCGTATGTGCCTGGATACACACTCTGTAAGAGCAGACTGGGGTGAGCGAGAGTCGAAAATACGGGAGAGAGGGAACCCTCCTACACTGTTGTGGGAATGCAAGCTGGTGCAGCCACTCTGTAAAACAACGTGGAGGTTCTTCAGAAATTGAAAATAGAGCTACCCTATGCCCCAGCAATTGCACTACTGGGTATTTACCCTAAAGATACAAATGTAGTGATCGGAAGGGGCACGTGCACCTGAATATTTATAGCAGCAATGTCCACAATAGCCAAACTATGGAAAGAACCTAGATGTCCATCAACAGATGAATGGATAAAGATGTGGTGTGTGTGTGTGTGCGTGTGTGTGTGTGTGTGTGTGTGTGTATATATATGTATATGTATACATATATATAATGGAATACTATGCAACCATCAAAAATTAAACTCTTGCCATTTGCGAAAATGTGGATGGAACTAGAGGGTATTATGCTAAGTGAAATAAGTCCATCAGAGAAAGACAATTATCATATGATCTCCCTGATATGAGGAATTTGAGTGGCAGGGTGGGGAGTTTGGGAGTAGGGAAGGAAAAAATGAAATAAGATGCGATCAGGAGGGAGACAAACCATAAGAGACTCCTAATCTCACAAAACAAACTGAGGGTTGCTGTGGGGAGTGGGGTATGGAGAGGGGGTTGGGTTATGGATACTGGGGAGGGTATGTAGTATGGTGATTGCTATCAAATGTGTAAGCCTGATGACTCACAGACCTGTAACCCTGGGGCCAATAATACATTATATGTTAATAAAAATAATTAATAAAAAAATACAGGAGAGAGGGCAGATGGTGATGAGTGAGGTTCCTAAGGAGGGAGGTTAAGGGACGTAGAAAGCAGGAGAATGCACAGAAAAGGGTCCCACAGGAGGGAGAGGCAGTGTGGAGGTGGGGTGGGGGAGGGGAGCCTTAAAGTGTCCCACCCACTCCCTGAGAAGAGCCCTTTCCCCTCCTTCCACCTGTCTTCTCCCATCTGTGCTTTTCTCCCCGCACACTCACTCCCAGAACATGTACTGTTCTTAATAGAATCAAGGTCACTCATTGGCATTCCCAACCTCTAATCTACTTCCAAAACTCCTCCATGAATCTTCCCAAGTTTGCTTCCTCTACTGCTTTTATCTGAGTTTCACCTTCACCAGCAGGTTTCACCCAAGACAATAGCTCCGCCAAAAAAGGAATACTACAAAATCATACCAAGGGTGATCCAGAGTGGGTTCCATTTGTATTTGATGTCTAGAAAGTGACTCTTCAGGGCAAAAAAAAGGCCGAGCAGAGTTCTAGGCTTGAGAACTCTCCCAGGCTTTCTCAGTTGTGAGTTGTGGTCTTGGGACCCTGGTATTCTTTCTTTCGGGGAGGCACAGGCCCCTCCATCCCCTGAGAGGCCCCATCAGCTCATCTCCCCCACCTGGCTCCCCGACTACAGCACAGCAACTGCCATGGAAGGCCCCATTGCCCAAGAGCTGTCAAAAGCTCACATGGCACACGGGCCTGAGAGTTCATTGGCCTCCACACTTCCTCTCAGCCAAGCAACGCTGCCAAGAAAAACCTGAGGACAAGTGAGAAAACCAGTTGTGATCTGCCCAGTAAGCAGGTGGCAGTGCAGCAGCCACCCTGCCTTCAGTGTCTGCTGGAGTCTTGAGGATGGAGGGGGAGAAAACCTCTCCAGAACCAGTTTCCTGAAGCTCCACACCACCCAGCTCTCCTGTGGGGAGCAGCCCAGGAACCAGAGGCAGCCACCATGGAGCAAGGTAGGGGAGGCCCACAGGGCAGCTGGAGCAGAGAGAGAAAGAAGACAGAGAGACCATAGGAAGTCAAGGGGAGAATGGATTCAGGGGAAGAAAAGAGTAAATAAAGAACTGAGGCAGAAAGAGCAGAAACTCAGGAACCTCAGTATTTGTTGATAGCCTGAGACCCAGGAGACAAGGTGGAGGCTGGCTGGTACACATAGCCAAACAGCTGTGTACCAGCATGTCTGCTTCCATAACCCAGAGGGACGGGGCAGGGCCAGGGATGAGTGGGTCAGGGATCCCGTCCTCTGCCACTTGCTGACTCTTTAACATTTAGCAAGTCACTTCTCTAGTTCCCAGCCCCTGGCCTGAAACATAAGGGATGGGGGTGGACAAGACAATCTCGAAGTTGTCTTTCAACTCCAACATTCTCTCATCTTCATATCTTCCCTTTTTTCCCCCACTTCAGGAGGTCTCTTCCTCATTTTAGCTCATCTTCCCACCACCACTCCTGTCTGTATCAACTCCCTCTCTAGAAACCTTCTACTGAAGAGTAAATGGTTAGTTGAAACCATTTATAAGAATGAACTCCAAGCTCTACAAACTTAACAGCCACATCTTCATTTACTATTTTTTGTTTAAGTTTTTATAATTTTTAACTACACAAGAAATACATGGGTACATAGTTGGAGTAAAATAAAACAATAATTACAGATAAAGCTACAGTCGCCTGCCTGCCACCCCCAACCTCAGCCTCATCTTGAGAAACCACTGTGATCATTTCTAAGAGAAACAACTGTTCTAGTCTTTTGTCTATAAATAAAGATATATATTCAATATAAGACAAGCTTGTTTTTGGTGTATCATGGTATCATCATGTTACACGTATTTTTCTAAGGCTTGATATTTTTTCACTCAATAGTAATGTGTTGGAGCTCTACCTGTGCCAATTAGTATCTATAAATCTACTTCAAAATTTCCCACTTTGCAAAGCATCCCATAGTACGGGTATAAATAATTTATTTATCCAGTCCCATTAAAAAAAAAAAGATGTATTTATTTATGAGAGAGAGCAGGGGGAAGGGAGAGGGAGAAGGGAAGCAGACTCCCAGCTGAGTGTAGAGCCGGCTGCAGGGCTCTCAGAGCCTGAGATCAAGACCTGAGCCAAAACCAAGATCAGGATGCCACCCAGGCGCCCCTATCCAGTCTGTTTTTGGTAGGCATTTAGGTTGTTTCTCATTTTCCAGTTATATAAGCAATGTTGCAAGGCACATTCTTATGGATGCCTCTGTACTCATGTAGGAGTGTTTCTCTAGGATAAATCAATTTATCTCTGAGATCAATTACTTTAAAAATTCTTCCTATAATTTCCTTTCTATCTCCCTGATCATTTCACTCCCTTCTCTCCTCACATAAAGGAGAACAAATATGGCCAATAATAAATGTGCCCCATATTTGAACATCTGGTATCTGGAGTGAAGACCGATCCCAACATTATAGGCAGAGATTAACTTGACCCGTGATATATCCAGAAGATGAGATTTGGCCTCAGTGCTTGCTGTCAGGCAAATGTTGCCGTACCTGTTGAGTGTTCTGGGTCACATGCCCAACCTGAATTGGAGCCAGTTAGTAATGTCTGTCTAGTCATCTGGTCTCCAAAAAGAGTGAACTTCTTTTTCCACTAGTCCCGCTGAGAGTGGGCTAGATGTCCTTTCTGAACATGAGTGAGGAAGAGCAATGCAGCTAGTGTTGGGTAATGGAAAGAGCACAGGACTTGGGCCAGTAACCCTAGGTTCAAGCTTAGATAAGACATCTAATCTGTCTGAACCTTGTTTTCTCATCTCTAAGTGTGAATGACATGGCATTTCATCCCTCAAACATTGTGGTGAGGAGTCAATGAGACAGAGTGCCTAGGATGGTGCCCAGCCTCCAATGAGGTGTTGGTTGAATTTGAAATAAGTGCAGAATGATTATGCAAAGGATAGAGAACTCTATTCAAACTAACAAACATCTTTTTTTTTTTTTAAAGATTTTACTTATTTATTTTAGAGAGAGAGAGCAGGGGGAAGGGCAGAGGAGAAAGGAGAGGGAGAATCTCAAGAAGACTCCATGCTGAGTGTGGAGTCCAATGCAGGGCTCCATCTCATGACTCTGAGATCATGACCTGAGCAAAACTGAGTTGGATGCTTAACTGACTGAGCCACCCGTGAGCCCTAACAATCTTTTAGTACCTACAATGTGCTGACCATTATGCTTATATTTCTTTTTATTAGAAACACCATACCCATCCACAGTCACATCTCATTCTCACCTCCTCCCAGGCCCTGGCAAACCCTAATCTACCATCTGTCTCTATGGGTTTACCTATTCTGCAGATTTCATAATGTGAATCATATAACATGTGACCTTTTATGTCTAACTCCTTTCACTTAACATAATGTTTTCAAGTTTCTGCTGTATGGGTATACCACATTCATTGATCCAGTAATCATTTGATGGTTTCCATTTTTTAGCTATTATGAATAAAGCTTCTATCAACATTCATGTACAGATTTTGTGTGAACATATATTTTCAATTTCTTGGGTACATACCTAGGAGTGAAATTGCTGAGTCACATGGTAACTCTATTTTTGACTCTTTGAAGAACTGCCATACTGTTTTCCAAAGCAACTGCACCATTTTACAATCTCACCAGCAATGTATAGAGCTTCAGTTTTTCCACATCCTTAACCAACACTTGTTATTTTCTGTCTTTCTTATTAGAGCCATCCCAGTGGGTGTGAAGTGGTATTTAATTTGCATTTCCCTAATGATTAATGATGTTTACATTTTTTCATTTGCTTATTGGTCTTTTGCATATTCTTTTGGAGAAATGTCTACTCAGATCAATTGCCCATTTTTTATTTTTTTTTTATTATTAGGTCATACAAATTCTTTATATATTCTTTTTTAAAGATTTTATTTCTTTATTTGAGAGAGAGAGAGAGAGAGAGAGAGTATGCATGCAAGACAGCATGACCAAGGGAGAGGGGCAGAAGAAGTAGGAGAAGCAGACTCCCCACTGAGGAGGAAGCCCAATGCAGGGCTCCATCTCGGGACCCCAGGATCAAGACCTAAGCCAAAGGCAACAGCTTAGCCAACTGAGCTACCCAGGTGTCCCTCCTTATATATTCTTGATACAAGTCTCTTATCAGATATATGATTTACAAATATTTTCAATCATTCTATGGGTTGTCTTTTCACTTTATTGAAGATGTACTTGAAACTACAAGTTATTAGTTTTGATGAAATCTAATTTATCGTTTTTGTCTTTTATTGCTTGTGTTTCTCTTTCATATCTAAGAAATCATTTCCTAGTTCAAGATCATGAAGATTTACCCCTATGTTTTCTTCTAAATGTTTTTTTTTTTAAGATTTTATTTATTTATTTGACGGACAGAGATCACAAGTGGGCAGAGAGGCAAGCAGAGAGAGGGGGGAAGCAGGCTCCCTGCCGAACAGAGAGCCCGATGCGGGGCTCGATCCCAGGACCCTGGGATCATGACCTGAGCTGAAGCCAGAGGTTTAACCCACTGAGCCACCCAGGTGCCCCTCTTCTAAATGTTTTATAGTTTTACCCCTTACACTCAAGTCCTTAACTGATTTTGAGCCCATTATTTTATATGGTGTGAGGTAGGGGTGCAACTTTATTCATCACAAGTGTATGAAATGTAATTAATTTTTGATGACTGTTAATGAATATGTCTACTAGTTCTAATTTTGTGTGTGGATTTGTTAGGATTTGCTATACTCAAGATCGTGTTATATGTTAATAAAGATAATTGTACTGCTTCTTTCCAGTGTATATTGGCTGGAAACTCCAGTATAATGCTAATGAATGGGGAGAGAGGAGACATCCTTGTCTTGTTCCTCAACATAGGGGAAAGTATCTAGTTTTTTACTATTAAGTATGGTTTTGGCTTGGATTTTTCCCAGATAATCTTTATCAGGTTGAGCAAATTTACTTATTTTCCTAGATATAATTTACTTGTATTTTATTATGAGAGGGTGTTGGATATCGTCAAATGCTTTGGTTTGTATTTCTTATAATCTACATACAGCTGAGACAAAACAGCTAGGCCTCTATCCTTGTGGTGGAAGACAGACAAAAACTTGACAAAACTACCTGAAGCTCTCATGCTGATCCTGAAATTAGTAGGCTCTCAGTAAAAGTTTGATAAAATTGAAAAAAATGAGCATGGTATTAACTAAATGAAGCAATTAAGATTTTCTGTAAGTGATGCAGTTAAGTACGGCAGGTCAGTGGGAAATGGGAAGAAGGGTGGGTCAACTGGAGCAGGCTTCATGAAACAGATGGGTCTTCAACAGACCTTGGAGGACAGGTGGAATTTGGTTAGATATTTCGTTGGGACAGATGGAATGAGAGGCCATTCTAAGTTGGCGTTACAGCAGGATCAAAATATATGGACAGGCAAGGCTACCATTTGCTCGAGGACAGATTGGCTAGAGGAGAGAGTCCATAATGGGAGTGGTGAGAAGTGAGAATGCAAGTGTAGGTGAAGACCAGGTGGGGTAATAAATGTCAGGTTAAGGAGTGTGTCTTTTGTATGGTGGGCTGTGGGGTATCTCAGAACTTTTAGAGCAAAAGGTTGGCATGATCAATTTGTCTTGAGGGAAGAAAATCTGGTGATGTGTTAGGAGGGGATGAGTAGGAAACAGGAGATCTGATAGAGGCTCTTATGGTCACTAGGTATGAAGTGAGGAGGCCAGAATTGTGTAAATTTGGAAAGGGACGGGTTGGCATCAGAGATATTTTAATTTGGGTAAAGGGACTTGTCACACACGAATGCATAAAGACTAAGAAGGAGATAGGAGAGCCAGTTGTGCTTTAAAGCTTGTGAGCCCAGGTGCCTGGGGACCACTGTAAGACCATGGTCAAACATCAGGAAGTCACAAATGGAGCCTCTTTCGGGGAGACACACTTGGAGAACAGTGAGATCAATCTGTGTTTCATTAGAAGCTCCAGAAGGCAGGGAGTGGGCCTTTCTTCTTTCTTCTTCTTCTTCTTTCTTCTTCCTTCTTCTTCCTCCTCCTCCTCCTCCTCCTCCTTCTCCTTCTTCTTCTTCTTCCTCCTCCTCCTCCTTCTTCTTCTCTTTTTAAGATTTATTTTTATTCGGGGGGGGGCAAGGGGGGAGGGAAAGAAGAGAAACACAAGCAGACTGCCTGTTTAGTGTGGAGCCTTGTGCAGGGCTTAATCTCACAACACTGAGACCATGACCTGAGCCAAAACCAAGAGTTGGACGATTAACTGACTAAGCCACCCAGGTGCCCCTGGGAGTGGGCCTTTCTTTGACTGTCCTCAGAATCCCAGCTCCCAGGGCAATAGGCACATGGCATCAGTGGAGGGCAGAGAGTCAGCAAATTGCTAAAAGCATAGTACTACCAGATCTAGATGTGGAGGCTGGTACTGGGCCAACTGAAACTGTTAACTTGAGTCCAAAAGCTGGATGCTGGGGTGAATCTGGAGATATGCTAGGCTGAAGGGAGTGATCACACTTGACCAGGACTACAAAAGGGGTTGGATAGAGGCAGAAAACCATGCATCTCCAGGAGAGTGTAAGCAAGATGCGGATAGAGGGTCCTGGAAGCAAGGAAGGGAGGGTAAAGGAAGTAAGAAAGAGGCACCTGCATGTATGAATCTTCATTTAATCCTCATAAAAACCATGTAAGGCTGGTATCATGGATTCTGTTTTACTGACTTGGAAACTGAGGCTCAGAGAGGTTAAGCTTCTTTCTCAATTTTGTACAACTAATAAGTGATGGGCAGGATTGGACCAGGCTCCACAACCCTGCTTTTTCACATGCTCCTGGCTGCCCTGTTGCAGGGCTGGAAGTGGCCCTCACAGACCTCCAGAGCTCCCAGAACAACGTGCGGCACCACACAGACGAGATCAGCTCTGACCGCCTCCTAGTCCGCCGGGGCCAGTCCTTCAACATCACTCTGTACTTCAGGAACCAGGGCTTCCAGCCAGACCTGGACAATATCATCTTCGTCGTTGAGACTGGTGAGGACCCCTGAGGGTGTGAGTGTGTGTGTGTTTGTGTGTGTGTGTGTGTGTGTGTGTGTGTGTGTGTGTGTATGTGATGTATTTAGGGAGATTCTGGAGGGTTGAAACACAGAGCCTCTGTTCTGCTTCCCTCCCAGGACCCCTACCAGACCTGTCCAATGGGACTCGAGCCCTGTTCAGCCTAACAGGTCGTCATGGCCCCAGCCCATGGATTGCCTCTCTGGAGACTAATGGGGCCAGCTCCCTGGAGGTGAGCCTGTGCGCCCCTCCTGTGGCACCTGTGGGTCGGTATCTCTTGAAAGTTCATATTGACTCTTTCCAGAGATCCGTCACAGCCTACCAGCTTGGGGAGTTCATCCTGCTCTTCAATCCCTGGTGCCCAGGTAAGGCGAGTGTCTGTGTGGGGGCCTCTTGTCTCTGCCCCCTTGTCAGTGCCACAGAGAGCCAGGCTCAAGGATTTCTAGACCCCTGTTCCTTGGCTACCAGAAACCTCCCAACTGCATGCACTCAGCATCTACTCCCAACCACCAACAAAGAGGGCGGGACTAGTTGCTATTTATTTACTTATTTAGAATTTTAAAAACATGAGCCAAGCTGGGAGGCCTGGGTGGCTCAGTTTGTTGAGCGTCTGCCTTCAGCTCGGGTTGTGATCCCGGGATCCTGGGATGGAGTCCCACATCCGGCTCCTGGGCCAGCGGGGAGCCTGCTTCTCCCTCCCACTGCCTGCTGCTTTCCCTGCTTGTACTCTCCCTCTCTGTTAAATGAATAAATAAAATATTTTTTAAAAAATGAGACTAGTTATCTTTACTTAAAAACTATTATAATTAAATTTGACCACTATTAACATCTACTTTTACTATATATTTTTAAAAAGATTTTATTTATTTATTTATTTATTTGAGAGAGCACGCACATGTGCGCACAAGTGAGAGATAGAGAGAACAAGGGTGGGGGTGGGCAGAGGGCAAGGGAAGAGCAGACTCCCCACTGAGCAGGGAGCCGGATGCAGGGCTTCATCCCAGGACTCCAGGATCATGACCGGAGTTGAAGGCAGGCACTTAACCAACTGAGTCACCCAGGTGCCCCACCATATATTTTTAAGTTAACTTAAATTTTTTCATTATAAGTAAAATTGCATTGAGTGTGGAATGAGGTAAAGGGAAAGAAAGAAGGGAAGGGAAGGGAAGGGAAGGGAGAAAAGGGAGGAAGGAAAGGCAGGGAGGGAAGGAGGAAAGGAGGAAAGAAGGGAGGGAAGGTGGGAAAGAAAGAGAGAAAGAAAGGAGGCAGGAAGGAAAGTATAAGGTGACGAGTAAAACCTCATTCCAATCTCCAAGTTCCATCTTCCAGAGGAAAATCCTGTTCACACTTTCTTGTGCAGCCTTACAAAAATGTTTTATGCTTAAATAAATATGTACTTATACATATATGCATATGTGTGTGATTATATAATCATACCACAAATGGGATTATATGGTACATAGAATGCCCTGCTTTTTTCATTCAACAATTCAATTTTGAATGTATTTTCCTATCAATATGTCTTTTTTAATGGCTACAATTACTCCACTGTTTGGATGCACCAAATGTTTTTAACTGGTCTCCTACTTATGGGTACTTTGGCTATTTCCAGTTTTTGTCTTAGACAAACAAAGCTACATGGAATAGCCCAGCACTACATGTCCCCACAATCCCTGTCATCTAAATCTACCTGGGGGCAGAGGAGTTATACAGACATATAGACATGGTGTGGGCAGAATGAAGGACAAGCCAAGAGGAAAGAGTGGGAAGAAGGGCAGAAAGAGCTGATAGTAGAGAATGGGGCTCAACAGTCTTACTTCTAGTTAGAGGATGTCCCTTCCCCTTCCACCCTCTCATCTACTGCTACCCCAACCTTATCCCAAGGGGGCCAGGTGAGTGGTATCAGAACCTGGCTGGGGGGCACCTGGTTAGCTCAAGTGGGTTAAGCCTCTGCCTTCGGCTCAGGTCATGACCTCAGGGTCCTGGGATCGAGCCCCACATTGGGCTCTCTGCTCAGCAGGGAGCCTGCTTCCCCCTCTCTCTCTGCCTGCCCCTCTGCCTACTTGTGATCTCTCTCTCCGTCAAATAAATAAATAAAAATCTTAAAAAAGATAGTTAATGAATTGAATTAAAAAGAAAAAAAAAAAAAAAGAACCTGGCTGGAATCTAGCATCTCTAACCGCCTCCCACCACACACAGCAAGTGTCACTGAGTGGCCCAGAGCTCTCACCCATTAGCCATGTGAAAAGGCCCTGCCACTGGGTCAAGGAGGATAGTTGTCTGTCTGTTTCTATCTCTCCCTCTCTTATACACACTCCTCCTGGCCTCCAAGACTGTGGATTTCAGACTGTACTGAGGTCTCCCCTGAGCTATGAGGAGGAAAGCGATATCTGTGAGGACTTTTTTTTGTAGCTGTGCCCTATCCAGGTTCCAGGGAGTCTCACTATGGGACTAGGGAGCAGTTAGGGGCTGAAGTCAGGTTCAGCGGCTACCCCATGCCCATGTCCAAGATATTGGCTGGGGAGCCCCACCCTGGAGTTCTGGCCACTGCTAGCCCCCACTGTGAGGAGGGATGTGTATGGTCTCAACCATGAACCCTCAGGTCTCACCATACTGGTGAAAGACCTCAATAAAATGCATCTCTCCCAGGGGTCATCCTCCACCATGCAGGCTGAGTCTGAGGAAGCAAGGAGAGCACTTTTACCTAAGGGTTTGGCAGTGCTTCCAGACTGTCCCAGGACAATGCAAAGGGGAAACCTGTTTCCATGGCCTTTGTTCGTTCATTCTCAACTTTAAAAAGATAATTTTTTTTAAAGATTTTTCTTTATTTATTCAACAGACAGAGATCACAAGTAGGGAGAGAGGCAGGCAGAGAGAAAGGAGGAAGCAGGCTCCCTGCTGAGCAGAGAGCCCGATGCAGGGCTCAATCCCAGGACCTTGGGATCATGACCTGAGCTGAAGGCAGAGGCTTAACCCACTGAGCCACCCAAGCGTCCCAAAGATAATTTTTTTATACCACGAAAGTAATACATGTTCATGCCAGAAAATCTGGAGAATAGCAATAGGAAAAAGGAAAAAAAAATTACTATTAACCCCTTTTAGAATAGCCTTCAAAATCCTCTGCATAAATATGTTTTTAACAAACATCAATTTATGTTATAACATTATTATATAACCCATTTAATCTGAATATATCATGTGTAGATTTTGATGCCTATATATACAATTTTGTGATCTTATTTTTTTATAAAGATTTTATTTATTTATTTGACAGAGAGAGAAATCACAAGTAGGCAGAGAGGCAGGCAGAGGGGGAGCAGGTGGGGAAGCAGGCTCCCCACCAAGCAGAGAACCCGATGCAGGGCTCAATCCCAGGACCCCAAGATCACGACCTGAACCAAAGGCAGAGGCTCAACCCACTGAGCCACCCAGGTGCCCCATTATGATCTTATTTTAATAGTGTACAGAAGTATGGCTATTTAATCAGCTCCAAGAACCAGGCATTTAGGTTGTTTCCAGCTTTTCAGTGTCATAAACAGAACTCAGATAAACAGCTTAGCATCCAAATCTCTGTGTACTTCCAAAATACTGTCTTTAGACTAAATTCCTACAAAATGAATGAGGAGGTTACTGCCAACCCCAAAATTCTGGTTTGCTCTTTTCCAATCAGGATTAGTTGAGTGTAGCAGAAAGATCATGGAATATGGTGTCATATGGATTCTGTGTTCAAATTTCACTCTGTACTTACATGTGATTTGGACAAGTTACCACTTTGAGCCTGTTCCCTCATTCTTAAACGGGGTGAGGATGTAAATGTGCTGTGTGAACCAAGAAATTCCACCAAAGGTAAATTTTTTTCTGTTCAACCTCATGTTTGGATTGAACCTGTGGCTGGTGTTGAGGGACTGTATAAGGTGGGTCTCTCCAAGAACCAGCCGCCTTCTGCCCCTCTTAGTGTTATCCAGTGCCCTCCCCAGAGCTTTTTTTTTTTTTTTAATAAAGATTTTATTTATTTATTTGAGAGACAGAGAGAGCAAAGGTAAGGGCAGAAGGATAGGGATAAGCAGACTCCCTGCTAAGGCCAGAAGCTGGAGCCCTAAGTCCAGAGTGGGGCTTAATCCCAGGACCTTGAGATCATGACCTGAGCCAAAGGCAGTCTAACCAAGTGAGCCAACCAGGTGCTCCCAGAGCTCAGTTTCCATGGGACTTTGTCTTCTGGGGATGGGAATGGGGCAGGAAGGGCAAAATGACCTCTTTGCTTTGTGTCCTGCCACTTTTATTCCTAGACGATTCTGTCTACTTGGACAGTGAGCCCCAGAGGCAGGAATATGTTGTGAATGATTACGGCTTCATTTACCAAGGGAACAAGAACTGGATCCGCCCATGCCCCTGGAACTATGGACAGGTGAGTCTCAGTCCTATTCACAGCTCATGGGAAGAGGGGAACAGGAGCAGGGTGGGAGGGTTCTCCTCATGCAGGGTTCACCCAAAATTGAGAAATGGGAACAGTAAGGTGTGAGATGACACTCCAGGGAGCTAGAGGAGCAGTCATAGACAGTTGGAAGATGTTCTTTGCTGATCATGTCTGGTTTGGACATCAGGATCCAAGGGGGAAGGGCAGCTAAAGGCACCCACCCTGGAATTCCTTCGAGTATGATGATGAGGATGAAGGGACAAGAGTGATGACGGCCATGATGGTGCCTGGTTTTTGTTTGTTGAACTGTTTCCACTAGGGCCCACTTTGCCTCTCTCACTTCAGCCTCATCGCCCAGACCACAGACCCTAGGATCAGTTCTGTCATACAGAGGTAACTTGTCCCTGAACATCTCAGGGACATGCAGCATTTCCCTCCTGGTTACTATTACCTCTTTGTTAGTTTGATATCTTTTTCATTATAAAACTAATACCTGGCTGATTAAAAAACTTTACAAGAAACATTGCAAAAATAGGTACTTGGCGTATGAAGGCCACGCTAAGCACTGTCACCAGCATGGTGTATGTTTCTCTACATTTTCTTTTCTGTGTATATTCTAGAACATGATTTTTTGATAAAAATTGCATTGTGTTCATCGCAGTGTTTTGCAACTTCTGCCTTGATGAAAGCCTGCCTCCCACATAAAGTTCAGCCTCCAGCAGGTGCTCCAGGAAGTACAGCACCAGGCCAGGGAAGAGGGTTCTCTCTCAACACCGTTGCCAGGAGAAGACCAGCTCCCGCTGCCAGCTGGCTATTGGCTGGGAAATCCTGGGGGCCCTTGTGTCCATTTGATATGGGTTCCTCTCCTAGACCTGCCCAAATCGAACTCTAACACATGTGGCTGCAGCCACACAGCCTAGGTCCCCCCAGGTGGCCATAGGTAAGATGAGATCTGGCAGCCTCAACGGGCCCCAACTGACCTCCCCAGCTCCTCACTTAACATGGACAAATAAGGATCTGGAGAGCCCCTAGAGACAGGAGCTTACCATCATCTGTGAGCAACAGAAGTGAGCAACTGCTTCTTTCTGACCCCCCCTCCCTTTCTCCTTGCCTCTCGTTTAGTGGACTTACACTGAACGTCTACTGAAGGCCAGGCTGGGTGCTAGGTGCTAGGAATGTGAAAATGAATTCAACGCGGTCCCTGAGCTAACGGTGTAATGGAGACTCAGTCACATAAGCAGGTCACTTACCATGCAGTGGTTATTGCAAAGAGTGAGATGGGCACAGGAGGTTCTGGGAGACCAGAGGAGGAGCATGTGGTTGGGCATGGAGCTCTCAAGGAAGCTTCCTAGGAAGGGAGATGTTTGGACTGAGCCAAGTGAAGGAAAGTGGAGAAAATATCCCAGGCAGAGTGACACATTAGCCAAAACACAAAGGGGAGAAATGGTTTGGTCTGCTGCAACAACCGGTTACAAGGAATCTGATTTTGCTGAAGCAAAATGATGAGGCAGGAGGTGTTGAGACATGAGGCTGGAGAGGTAGAAGGGGGCCGGATCAGGGAAGGTCTTACGTTTAGAGGAGGTGAAAGCTTTGATTCTGAAGGTCCAGAGGACTTCAAACATTTCAAAGCAGAAAAGTGAACTGATAGAACTGTCCCCTGAGGAAGATGGGTCAAAGAAGCCTCCTAATCCTATTTATTGTCCAGTGGGAATATTACATGGGAATAAATGCATTAATTTACTCTCATTCAACTGTGGAGTTGAATGCATGGAATCCCTACTATGTGTTGGGCACTGTGCCAGTTCTGGGGCATAGAGTTGCAAGAACAGCTGGAGAGGGGGCACCTGGTTGGCTCAGTTGGTTGAGTGTCTGCCTTTGGCTTAGGTCATGACCCCGGGGTCCTGGGATTGAGTCCCACGTCAGGCTCCCTGCTCAGCAGAGAGCTTGCTTCTCCCTTTCCCCCCTGCTCATGCCCCCCTCTCATTCAAATAAATAAATAAAATCTAAAAAAAAAAAAAAAAAAAAGAAGAAGAAGAACAGCTAGAGAGAGACAGAGCATATGCTCAGGCAGGGAAGACAGAACTTGGCTCCATCCTACCTGAAGCTAAAACAGGTTCAGGTTCAGGGAAAGCCTCAGATAAAGTGGCATCCATGTCAAGCCTGAAGGACAAGTCAGCCTGCCTTGGGTGGGAAGTTTTTGTACCTCACATGCTATTAGTCATTCCAGAGCCCAACTAAGTCACAGGTGCCAAGGCAAGTTGGCAGCAGCACCTGAGCCACAGCTGCCAATGATGAGCTGGGTCAGCAGCTGGAGGTGGAGGATGAGGCAACATGGTTTCAGCAAGAACATCCCATAGGCTCCAGGAGTGTGGGCATTGAAAGGTGAAGAGGGAAAAAGAGACTTTTTAACCAGACTCCTTTTAACCAGGGATTTGATTTGTAGGATATGCAAACCATGCGGCTTGTGACCCCAGAGCTCTCAGAGCTCTGAGACCCTGCATCTGGCTTAGGATGCACTTCGTGTCTGGGCTACTGGACACAGTTACCTTCCAAACGGGTCTGCATTCCACAAACACACTCTATTCGAGAGCTGGGCGGGGTGGGTCATGAATTTCTTACCTTATCTGCCTGTGCCAATTATGGGCGCTCTGCCCCTCTGCATCTCCCCTTATAGTTTGAAGAGAATATCATAGACATCTGCCTGGAGCTGCTAGACAAGAGCCTGAACTTCCAGATCGACCCAGCCACAGACTGTGCCCTGAGGGGAAGCCCGGTCTACCTCAGCAGAGTGGTGTGTGCCATGGTGAGCTTGGATCTGGCTCTGGCTCTGCCCACTCAGGGTATGTCCAGAGAGGGAGGAAGCCATGTGTGGGGTTGGGGTGCTGACTCACAGTTGCCCCCTGCAACAGAGGGATGAAGAGTTAAGAGCAGGGGCCCTCAGGCAAGGCCAATTTGGCTGAGACTGAGGACAAAAATCTGGGTAACAGGTTTTCTCAGTCGAGGTCTGAATTAGCTGGGTGTGGGCCATCACCTTGATTAATTCCAAACTGCAATTTTAGGGAAGGCTGAGTGTAGCTCTGGTTTGGGAAATGGTCTTGTCTTTTCGAAATTTCCTTTGCTCTGAAGGATTTTTAAGAGCTCGAAAAGCTGAGCTCTTGCTTTGAAGGGGGTGGGTAGAAATAGAATAATAAACTAATTAACAGTGGAGACAAGTCAGAATGGCTGGCTTCCCACCCCACCCTTTCCCTAGCAGGTCTGGAAAGTCCCACGTAAAATGAGATCAAGGAGTCGGCTGTGTCTCAGGCCCACAAACCTTGTGAGGAAGCCTACACATTACATCTTGCTGAGGAAAAGGATGCTTTTAATGTGTCTGCATATGGTTTCTCTTCAGATCAACAGCAATGATGACAACGGGGTGCTCAATGGAAACTGGAGTGAGAATTACTTAGACGGGGTCAACCCTGCGGAGTGGACAGGAAGTGTGGCCATCCTGAAACAGTGGCATGCCGCAGGCTGCCAGCCAGTGCGCTACGGGCAGTGCTGGGTCTTTGCTGCCATCATGTGCACAGGTAGGGAGCGGAAAGGGCCCCATGGAGAGAACCCAAAGTGTTCTGGCCCATGTCATAGCCCTCTGAACCATTCTCGTTCCAGTCTTGCACAAGTCCCACCAGGGAATGTTTCAAAGGAAGTCGTTTCTGTAGAACTGTCTCATCACTGGCTTCAGGCTTCATGTGTCTGGGCTTATCTTAGAGGGTGGTTCTGAGGATGAAATTGCACCCTTCCCCACTCTTCTCTTCCTTTGGTTTTGGACAGCCTAAGAGCCTGGCTAGAAATTGTCTGGTTCCAGACAGGAATGAGATGAAAGGTCAAGTAATTAGAAAACTTACAAACTGATTAGTGTCCTTTCTGAGCCTGGAGAGTGATCTTGACCTGGAAGGGAAATGTGCATCACAGTGGTGGTGTGGGCCCTCTAGGGTCAGAGCAAGATGGCGGCTGAAGTAAAATGACCTTGAATTTGGAGTTGTCTCATGTTCAGCAGGTCTAGAGGCCTGACTCAGTCAAGGGAGATAGGGAATGAAGGAAAATGGGAGATCAGTTCTTTAGGTAGGAAGTATATGTTACACTAGTAGAAGAAAATCTAAAAATTATGTATGGGAGGTGGGGGTGTCTGGATGGCTCAGTTAATCAAACATCCGACTCTTGATTTCAGCTCAGATCATGATCCCAGGGTCATGAGATTGAGGCCTGGAGAGATGGCTCTGTGCCCAGCAGGGAGTCTGTTTGAGATTGTCTCCCTCTCCTTCTGCCACCAACACTCCCCACACCCTGCTTGAGCTCCCATGCTTGCTCGTGCACGCGCGCTCTCTCTCTCTCTCTCTCTCTCTCAAATAAATAAATAAATAAATCTTTTAAAAATTTAAAAAATAAAATAAATAAAAATATGTAATGGAGAAGGAAAGCAGATGGAAGTTGATTTGTAGGTGGCAAGAGGAGCAAGCAGAAGAAAGGGGGGAGTGGTGAATCTTGAGGCAACTGATACCTAGAAATGAGTCACATATTAGACATAGCAGGAGGAAGCCTTCTGCCTCACCCAGGGCCCAACCTGCTACTGGTCCTGACCCTCACCCTGTCCCCCATGCCTAGTCCAGCTCTCAGCCTTTAGGCATGCATATCTGTGTACCTGACTTGGGTCATGGTCAGGAAACTCTTACTCTTGTTAGCTGGGAAAAGAGACCAAATAACTACTTTTGCTCAGAGCACCCTCTAGTCCAACCCAGGGAGACCAGCTTAGTGTTCTTTGAGGGCTCAGGCCTTTCATGTAGAAATTCCCTATATGACAGGGGCGCCTAGGTGGCATAGTTGGTTAAGCATCCGACTCTTGGTTTCGGTTCAGGTCGTGATCTCAGGGTCATGAGATGGAGCCCTGCATCAGGCTCTGTGCTCACAGTGGTGTCTGCTTAAGATTTTCTCTCTCTCCCTCTCCTTTCGCCCCTCCCCAGTTCTCAGTCCCTCTCTAAAATAAATACATAAATCTTAAAAACAACAACAATGAAGTTCCCTGTATGGCAAAACCTGGTGCAGTCTGTGTGCATATGTGTGCTAAGCCCATCTCTGGACTCTTGGGGAAGCCTAGGGACACCCCCACGCCTTGATGCTGGGGAGCGAGTGCCAGGCCTCTGGCCAAGAGTACAAGGAAGTTTCTGCAAACACCCACAGAGGATGACTTCACATGGGTTGATGAGGAAGAAGTCCTGAGCTCTTCCTCCTCTGCCACTGCAGAGCCACACCTTGACTAGGAGGCTTCAATTGCTCAGGGACAGGAAACCAGGAATTCAACAGCTTTGATACCGGGGAGCCACAGAGATATGGGTGAACTGGAGTGTCTGAGTCATCCAGGGAGCAGACACAGGACTGGCAGGCAAAGGATGGATTACTCTTGGGCATGATGGAGAGGGAACTTTCCTCTACATGGAAAAACCTAGAGGGGAATTGGCTGGGTGTGTGTGTGAGGACCGAGAGGACTAGGGCTTTGGGTGTGGTTGTCTGGAATTGGGTGATGAGAGGGGTGGAGCCGGTAAATGGAGATTATGCAAGGAGAGCAGGCCAATTAAAATGTTTATAAGAATCGTGGCCCCTTAGTGACCTGGGAAGCAAAGGGTTGGGCAAAGTGGGTCAAATGTGACTTGATCCAACTGTAGCTCAAGCAGCAGCAGCCTTCCCCAAAAGGGCCACTGTGGGGTATGTTAATAAGTGCATCTGTTTGAAAAATTGATTTTTCATTCAGCCACACTTATTGAGTCCTTATTCTATTCTAGGTATGGTGCTGTAAGTACTCTTGGATACAAAGATGAGTAAGACCTGGCCTTTATCAAATCCCAGGGCTTATCAAATTCCTTAGCCCAATATAGCTGCGAAAGCACATTTGTTGTTAGTATTGTTATTTCACACTCACAATAGCTGTCATTTACTGGGGACCTCTTTAGTGCCAGGCACCGTGCTAAAATCTTGACAACCTAAATGGTGAGGCATGTGGACTCTGGAGGTAGGCTGCTTGGGTTTAAATACCAGCACTACCATCAGTTGGCTAAATAGCTTTGGGCAAGTCACTTAACTTGTGCCGCAGACTTAGAATGGAGAAAGTAATAGTACCTACCTCATAGGGTTATTGGAAGAACTGAGGGAATACATACATGAAGAGTGCTAAGAATAAATAGGGCCAGGAATGTTTAGCAAGTACAGTTAGGATCACCTCGTGTGATCCCCCCAAATGACCTTAGGAAGTAGGGTCTACCATCATCATCTCCACTTTGCAGACGAGTAAACTGAGCAGCAGGGCAGGTCTCATATCCAGGTCTGGCACGCTGTGACCACTAGGCTATACTGATGCATAAACCTCACTAGCAACTGCCATTTACCCAGCATCCTCTGGACTTCAGGCATATGCTGGGCACTTTCACTCACGACCACCTGCGAGGTAGCATCATCTATAGATTAGAAAACTGAGGCTTGAAGTGACCAAGTGACTCTTGTGTCTGACTCAGAAATGCATTCTTCCCTCTGCAGCACTGCCTCTGTTCAGAACGGCCTTTTTAAACGTCAACATATTAACTTCAACTTCCTAATGAAAAAAAAATCACCAAAAGGAAAATTTGCTTGAATCAAAGATACACTTCCAATTTTTTGAACAGGCTTTTACTTTGACACTCATTTAGGTGGCTGTTATTTTAGGAATTTCAGACAAATCTCTGGCCTACCTTCTCTGCACTGTGGGCTGGCCACCCACAGCTCTTAGTCATCAGGCTTTTCCTGTTCTGGCCATCCACTCCCGGTGACAGGGAACCTGAAGAGAGTTCCAGCAGCTCTACCTCCACCCCACCCCCCTCATTTGTCAGGGTTCTAAGTCTGGTGGTTCCCAGTATCATCCATCCCCGCTGCAGTTCCCAGAGTTGGGGTGGGGGTTCCCTTTGTCACTATGTCTCCCTCTCTCTTGCTGCTCTCCATGTGATCTATCTTTTGTTATGCAGAAGCTGTTCAGTCAGCCCTCAGTTCTTCTTCAAGAGGAAGTGTTCTATAAATAGGGATAGATTTGGTGTGTGTGGAGGAGGTAAGTTCAGGGTCTTCTTACGTCGCCATCTTAGACCAGAACTCCTGAATTATACACTTTACAAGGGTGAATTTCATGGTATGTGAATTATATCTCAATAAAATTGGGGTTTCGTTTTTGTTTTAAAGCTAGGCATCCTTGTCTGTTCCTGCCCACAGCTGCATGGGGCAGGAGCAGCAACGACTTGGAAGACATGAACTCTGACTGTGAGCAGGTCTATGGAGTATGATTCCCCTCCTCTGTAGACACCTGGGCCCAAGAGCCATGGTGGGAAGGGTGGTGGGAAATGAGGAGGCTGTGTTGCTCGGGACTGGGCCCTCCTCTCTGCATCCAAAACTACCCCATCTGTATATCTTTTGTATATTGGGTCCCTACTCTTGTCTTGCCTGGCATATAGGATTCTCTGCTTAACACTTTATTGAACACACCCGGGCTAGATGTCCACCTAAGATTTCTTCTCACTCAGTTGTGTAGTGGCCTCTATAAAGTACCTCATTGTCTTCATTTGAATACAACTGTTATTCTCATTGTTTTTACTGAGCCTTTAGCTCTTACAAAAGGAACCTCAGCCAAGGTCCTGGTGTATTATTTCGCTTCATCCTTTGGCTCAAACACAAATCTACTATTATTCTCCATTGATTTATGAGACATCTTGGGTTGTATGGAATGTTCCCTTACCAGGTTGTGGGTTAATATATGGCCAGCACGTAGAAAAATGCCTGGTGCTTGGTTAGCTTTACATAAATGTTAGCTATTATATTTAGTCTGATACTGTTTTAATCTCAGCCTCTTGGACTCCAGAGGTCTTGCTGGGTCTCATTCACAAAGTGTTTCTGGTCATCCCCTAAAATTCAGTTCACCATCATTTCCATCACTTTTTTTTTTTTTTTTTACATTATTTCCTTTCTTTGTTCCTTGGAGGGTTTAGGGTTAAATTAATCACATTCCTCATTTCATAATATTTATCATAACAGATCTGCTTCATGTCCCTTTTTATTTTATTTTATTTATTTATTTTTTTAAATGTTTCCAGAATCTGATCACTGCTCACCATCTTCCTTGCAACCATCCTGGTACAAACCAACAACCCATCTCATTTCAACTATTGCTTCATGCCCCTTTTTAAAAAACTAACTAATTGGGGCACCTGAGTGGTTCAGTGGGTTAAAGCCTCTGCCTTCAGCTCAGGTCATGATCCCAGGATCCTGGGATCGAGCCCCAAATTGGGCTCTCTGCTCAGCAGGGAGCCTGCTTCCTCTTCTCTCTCTCTGCCTGCCTCTCTGCCTTCTTGTGATCTCTATCAAATAAATAAATAAAAATCTTAAAAAAAAAACTAACTGGTTTTTCCTCGCTTTTGTCTTATAACCCATTCCTATTCATCTCTTCCCCATAAGAGGGAAACATTTTGATGTATTTAATATGTAACTCTGAAAGTGCTCTTACAGGAGGAAAAATATACTGTTATAGTGCAATATATTTTCCAATATGTTTTTTGTTTTATATATTGTATTTTTCATCTTTAGAAGTTCCATTGGATCTTCTTTCTATCTTCCATTTCTCTTCTTATGTTCATGTTTTCTTTTACCTCCTCTTGAGCATATTTGTAATATTTAAAATAGCTGCTTTAAGGTCCTTGTCAGCTCATCCTATCATCACTGTCATTTCTAGATCTAGTTCTATTGATTGACATTTTCCTGGTTATGAGTCGTATTTTCCTGTTTCTTTATATGCTTGGTATTTTATTAAGTAGACATTATTTGTTATTATTTTTTTGAGAGAGAGAGAGTGTGTGTGTGAGGAGGGAGAGGGACAGAGGGAGAGAGAGAGAGAATCTTAAGCAGGATCTACGCTCAGTGTGGAGCTTGACTGGGGCTTGATCTCACAACTCTGAGATCATGACCTACATTGAAATCAAGAGTCGGACTCTTACCCAACTGAGCCCCCAGGTGCCCCTATAGTAGATATTTTTTAGAGCAGCTTTGGGATTCATTGCCATTGCAGATAATGAAGAACAGTTCTAATATGATCTTGTGAAGGTATAGCTGAAAAATCAAGACAATATAACCTTCTGGGCTTAAGGAACAATTAAAGGCATAGGAGGGGAAAGTACTTTTCCCATATGGAAGATTTATGTGTCCAGGGAAAAATTAAAAGATGCTAAATATCATCATATTTAGATGCAGTCCCTTCAATTCTATTAGCTGAAGCTTTGGCTATATTCTTCAGTATAAACCATGGAAGGGTGGCAGCAAAGCTGACCAAACAATTTCAACAAATTGAACTGGAACTTAACACTGATTTCTCTTTTATTTTTTTTAAAGATTTTATTTACTTATCACAGTAGGTCACAAGAGATCACAAGTAGGCAGAGAGAGAGGGGAAAGCGGGCTCCCCGCTGAGCAGAGAGCCCAATGTGGGGCTCAATCTCAGGACAGAGATCATGACCTGAGCCAAAGGCAGAGGCTTAACCCACTGAGCCACCCAGGTGCCCCACTGATGTCTCTTTTAAATAAGAGTCACATTTCCACATGAGGAGGTAATATGGGAGCAGGGGACGGAAAAGAACTTGTGAGAAGCTTCATGGCCAGTCCTAAAACAGACTCCATGTTCTTTTTTTTTTTTTTTTTAAGATTTTACTTATTTATTTGACAAAGATCACAAGTAGGCAGAGAGGCAAACGGAGAGAGAGAGAGAGGAGGAAGCAGGCTCCCTGCTGAGCAGAGAGCCCGATTCGGGGCTCGATCCCAGGACCCTGAGATCATGAACTGAGCTGAAGGCAGAGGCTTTAACCCACTGAGCCACCCAGGCGCCCCCAGCCTCCATGTTCTGATACACCATTGGGACGTACCAGTCAAAAAATGAGCTACACTCCTTGAGGACAAGGATGTCTTTCATTTCTGTGTATGCATCTAACCCATTGCCTGGTTAATCTCAGGGGCCTGACATGTATCACTGAATGAGTGCTGAATGGCTGAATGAAGAGACACAGGAATTCATGCTGGCAGTGTGGTGTGGTGTATCCCTTGGGAAATCTGCAGCCTTCTCCCTATTCTGATATCGTGCCCACCTTTGTCTAAGCATCACTGTGTGTATGTGCAAGCATGTGCACACACACACAAACACACACCTCCCTTTTACAAGGGACTCAGCTCCCACAAAATTATCACCATAAGAGTCACCTGAGTCTCATGTCAAACTGTGAGTCACTAGGACTGACAGTCTGCGGAAATCTTTTCCACAGGTTAAAGACAACTCATGTCAGCACAAATTAAATGATCATCTACTTTGTGCCCAGCATTATGCTGGAAACAAAGAAATGCAAGAAAAGTGTCCTCTATGAGTCCTACTCCAGGGGGATGTGTGATCTGGCTGACAAGATCGACAAATGCAGGAAATCCCAGAGAGCTCCATCCATTGATAAAAAATATGTAGCACAGGTGACTGGGATTAAGTGAGAGCATGGGAAGGGAGGTTAGTGTGGTGTGAATTAGGCAGTGAAAACTCACAGAGAAAGATGCACTGAGAATGAGCTGTTGCCTGGATGCTTGGCGAAGTTGCAGCAGTGTGGCCTGTTGCTAGAAGCTTGGGGATGCTTTGAGATCAGAGAAACATGGGCTTAAATCCTGCCCCGGCTCTCCTCTTTCTGCCATGTGACCTCAACCTCTCTAAGCTTCAGGTTTCTCCTCTTTAAAGTGGGGACAACTCCAGGATTGTGGAGATAGTTTAATGAGATCATGCCTGTGCAGTGCTCGGCACCGTGCCTGGCGCTGTAATGGTGGTGACGCCTTCAGCTGGCAAGGAAGACAAGCACAGTTGGGGATGTGTTTAGAAGCAGCGACGTCCCTACACTGTTGGTGGGAGTGCAAGCTGGTGCAGCCACTCTGGAAAACAGCATGGAGGTTCCTCAGAAAGTTGAAAATAGAGCTACCCTACGACCCAGCAATTGCAGTACTGGGTATTTACCCTAAAGATACAAATGTAGTGATCTAAAGGGGCACGTGCACCTGAATATTTATAGCAGCAATGCCCACAATAGCCAAACTATGGAAAGAGCCTAGATGGCCATCAACAGATGAATGGATAAAGAAAATGTGTTATATATATACAATGGAAAACTATGCAGCCATTCAAAAAACCATTATCTTGCCATTTGCAACGACGTGTTTGGAATTAGAGGGTATTATGCTAAGCGAAAGTCAATCAGAGAAAGACAATTATCATATGATCTCACTGATATGAGGAATTTGAGAAACAAGACAGAGGATCATAGGGAAAGGGAAGGGAAAAATGAAACAAGATGAAACTGGAGAGGGAGAGAAACCGTAAGAGACTCTTAATGTCAGGAAACAAACTGAGGGTTGCTGGAGGGGAGGGGGTGAGAGGGATAGGGTGGCTGGGTGATGGACATTGCGGATGGTATGTGATATGGGGAGTCCTGTGAATTGTGTAAGACTGATTAATCACAGACCTGTACCCCTGAAACAAGTAATACATTGTATGTTAATAAGTTATCAATGAAAAAAAAAAAAAAAAAAGAAGCGAGGGCTCCATACAGGCCCAAGATTCAAATTCAGAAGTTGTCGTCCTCCATGGTGAGAGAACTCTATGTGAGAGGACAGAGCAGGCAGGAGAAAGGGAGCAAGAACCCAGGAAAAATATGTGTGTACAACCTCATGCAGTTTGTACAACCTCATGCAGTTCTGGGTGCTGTTAGCTCCTTTAGTGTGATGTGGAAGCTAAGGGAGGCCTCACTCCCCTCACTCACTCACTCCTCACCCTAAACATTGTTTAGAATGTTAACAACCATTCTTGCCCCACGTGGCCTCACTGGGACAGGCTGTTGTCCCCCATCCCAGGCCTCTCATAAGCCAGGGGAACAGATGAGGGCAAATCCATCACCACTCCAAAGCTTACAGTCAAGCTTACTCAAAGCATGGTGCACAGTCATTACGATAGCGCTGGGTGTCAAGTCAGAAATCACCAGAAAGGGGAAGAGAGTCCTGGGACACTCATTCACCTGTCTAGCAACAATGCACCAAATCAAAACAGGTCTGGCTCTGTGTTGTTAATGGCTGTATAATGGTAAAGATGGATATTACACAAACTCTGCCCTTAGGAGGGCCTACTTGCAAACAAATCATTACAAGCCGTGTGCTATGTCTACTAGAGAACTTCAGAATGCTGTGAGAATAATGACCTGTGTTCAGGTGGGAAAGGCCAGTCTGGCCTTGTTGAGCAGGAGTTGACATCACTACCAACATTCCAACTGGCTGTTTGTGATCAGTCAGGGTGAATTTCAGAGGCTTGCTTCCTGCTCTCCCTGCCCACCCTCCTTGGTGCCTTCTCTGAGTATCCTTTTACCCACCCTCCTGACTGTAATCTTAGCAGAAATGTGTTCTGTGCAATGGTCCTGAGTCGCCTGATGCTCTCACCTTCCTCCTGTCTCATGTCCCTTTAGTGGCAGCTTTTCCAAACTTCTCCCTCCCCTAGGAGGCTGTCCTTTGTTACCTTCACTCACAATTCACTTATCAGCTCTGCTCCCTCCCTGTCCTCATTCCTTGGCCCTGCACAGACCTGCCACTCCAAGAGAACGCCAGGTTCCCCTTTGGGCTTTTCTCCTCACTGTTCCAAGGTGTATCCAGAGATGTGTCCCCACCCTGACCTGGAGAAGCTTTGTGCCAATATTTGATCACATAGGAAAATGCTTGATATGTTTAATAAGGTGAAAATACTAGAGCACTGAACTGTGTGCATAATACTGGGAGGCGGGCTCAGAATTGAGCATGAGCTCAGCAGTGTAATCAGGATTTGTGAGTGACAGGTCTGTAACTGCCTAGCTGTGTGACTTTGGTCGAGGTTGCTAACTTTTCTTAGCCTCTGAGTCTTAATCTTTTTTTTTTTTTAAGATTTTATTTATTTATTTCACCCAGACAGAGATCACAAGCAGGCAAAGAGGCAGGCAGAGAGAGAGAGAGGAGGAAGCAGACTCCCTGCGAGCAGAGAGCCCGATGTGGGGCTCCATCCCAGGACCCTGAGATCATGAACTGAGGCTTTAACCCACTGAGCCAGGCGCCCCCTGAGTCTTAATCTTTAACATGAGGATAATAATAGCAGCTTCTGTGTAGAGTTGTCCTGAGGGTAACTTAGCAACATGCCCGGCACGTGTGATTATTATTGAATTATTATTATTATTACTATGTTACTACTACTACTACTACTACTACTATTATCATTATTATTATTGAATGGGGTGGACCGCCAATGCTGGACTTGAAGGGAGAGGGCCCCCAGAATATTGATGGTAGAATATCGCTGCACTTAAAGAGTACTGAAGAGGGGAAATATGGGGACAAAGCAAAAAAAGTTGGCTGGCAAAGGGAAGAGATGTCTCCTCATGAATAAAAACAAGGTTGTAACTCCTTCCTAGAATTTCTCTATTGGGTACAAATTCTCACTTTTCTAAGCATTTGTTACACAGTTTCCTTCCTTTTCTGCCTTCCTTTGTGAGGCTTTCCTTGATAAGCTTCCAAGACACCCATGGAAAAGGGGGAATCCAAACCACAGACCTCTTTTCTAAGAATTTGATGGTCTGAGTCAAAATCCTAGCTATTTGGCTTGAAGATGGAGATTCAAGGCCAAGAGGGAAGTGAGACCGAGTCAGGCCACTGAGTCTTGCCAAAGGAGGTGTGCCTGTCCCCTCCTGCTTGCAGGCAGGAGAACTCACGACTTGCTTGGCCTTGGCAGTGCTTGTCTGAGCAACCGGAAGCTTAAACTTTGCCCAGAGTCTCTTCAATGAGCCCCAGAGAGGAGCTCAGGAAGGTGGGAAGAGAGGTTGGCAATATCACCAACCCATTGCCCCAACAGCTCCTGACAGGTCCTGGGAGTGCCAAATGAGTGGCTTTCCTGGGCCCAAAGAATCCATAGGATTCCTGAATCCACAGCCCACAGAAGATTTTTACTTTCTCCTTCTGCAGTAATGAGGTGCCTGGGGATCCCTACCCGTGTGATCACCAACTTTGACTCTGGCCATGACACAGATGGAAACTTGATCATAGATGAGTATTATGACAGCACAGGCAGGATCTTGGAGAATAAGAAGAAGGACAGTGTCTGGTGAGAAACAACCTCCCCATCTCTTTCTGGGGCAAACCCCTCTAGGAGAGAGTGGGGCAGGACTGCACCCATGAGCCCGCTGCCCTCTCACGGCCCCTCCACATTCACCAGTCCCAGGGCTCTGTATCCCCAACTTGAAGGCTGAGCCGCAGCTGAACACAAAACCGATTCTGTGTTTAGAATCTTCACATCACAAGAGTTTTCTGCCCTGGGTGACATTTCCCTCTGTCATCTCTTTCATTTGATATCAGCCTACAACCTCACCTCCAGATGCACTGTGACTGCCCCCAGGAGTCAGCAGCACATACAGGAAAGGGCCATGAGGATCTTTTGAAGGGAGTGAGAGAGAGATTTTAACCTCAGTTAGTTCGGGAAGTCTTCGCTCTCTGTTCCCAGAAGAAAACTCTTTTCTGAGCAAGCTGAGGCTCACACGAGGAAGAGCTGCCACCACTCACCCATGGAGGTCTGATGGCCTCGGGTGCACTAAATCTGTCTTTCTGTTTAGCAGTCCATTTGCCCGCTGCCCCCTGTCTTGCTCTGGAAAGAACACAAGCACTACAAACTCTCCCTTAGCGTCATTTGACATTGACTCCTCCGGCTTTTCCTTTAGGAATTTTCACGTGTGGAATGAGTGCTGGATGGCCCGAAAGGATCTCCCTCCTGGATATGGAGGCTGGCAGGTGCTGGATGCCACACCTCAGGAGACCAGCAATGGTGAGGCTGTTCAGAAGGCGGAACCCACTCCCACAAAATCCACCCTTGCCCTGCCTGACCCTGTGGCAACCAACCACCGTGGTTCTTCTGTTCTCCTCAGGCCTCTACTGCTGCGGCCCTGCCTCCGTCAGAGCCATCAAAGAGGGAGAGGTGGAGCTGAACTATGACACAGCGTTTGCCTTTTCCATGGTGAATGCTGACTGCATGTCCTGGCTTGTCTACGGAGGGAAGGAACAGAAGATTCACCGGGACACGAATACTGTTGGCAATTTTATCAGCACCAAGAGCATTCAAAGTGACGAGCGAGACGACATCACGGAGAACTACAAATACATAGAAGGTACGATAGAGCCAGCCCCCGCCAAAGACCAAGTCCTGAGGACACCTTCTCTAGGGAACCTCCCAGCAGCTGGGGAACCAGATGGAATCTGAAGGACAGAACCTGGGTCCACTGTCCCCTCAGTTTTAGGATGCCAACTGAGATGTTCCCACTGCCTCACTTCCATGTGCCCACCGCCACCCCACCCCCCCATATCCCCACAGGCCAGTGAGCATTCTCCACAAGATGTTCACACTGACTGTAGGGCCACTGACATGCATCCCACCAATAGCCTTCCTGAAAAGTTAGCCTCTGTCTCAAGATGCGAGGGGATTTAGTAAACACTATCCTATTAGTTAATTTAATGAATTTCATTTAACATATTGCCTAATTAACTTTGTCTTACTGAGTATTTGGAGGACAATCCAGACCGCCAACCAGCACGAAGGCTAACATAAGGCCGAATGTTTACTCCAGACACCTACCTCCTGCAGAGGTCAGATCTGAGACGTAGGAGACCTGACAGGGGCTTCTTACTCAAGTCAGCAGGTGCTAATAGGCACCTAAAGTAGTCAGGCGTGAACTTATTCTCAAGATCTGAGAAACACCAACCACTAGGTTCAACCACCAGGGAGCCAAGTGAAAATATAGTCTTTGAGGACCAGAAGCTGAGTGAGGAGCAAGAGTGAATCAGGAAAATGGGGGAGTGGCGGGTAGCTGAGCAGTGGCTGGGAGTGCTGGCAAGTAGAATTAATCTGTGGTTTGTCTAAGTGGGCCTTTGGGACCCACAGAGAAGCTCCAGAATCTGAGCCTAAGAAGTAGTTTTACACAGCAAGAGGCAAGCACTGAACACAGCACAGCTGGCTATTTGCCATCCCCTTCACCTCCATCCACTCGGGGGTTATCTTGGTTGGGGGGCCCAGAACAAGTCCTGAGGCAAGAATTCAAGTACAAGTGGTTGATCTGTGAGGCCATCCAGCAAATACTGGCAGGAAGGAGAGTGAGCAAGTGAGACAGGGGAGGGGAGAAAGCCAACACAGGGTGCCTCCTCAAGCTGGGTGGGCTTTGGCAGCATTTGCTAGAGGTCCACGGGGCTCCACTGTATTCTTGGGGGTTTGCAGCTATATTCCTGTGGGCTGGAGGGTGCTGCTCGGTTGGGCAGTATTTGATCTCCTCCCACTTGGCCTGATGGCATCTGGGGGAAGAGCAGACCACAGGTGAGCTAAATCTAATTCACATCACTTTTGCTGAAGTAGATGCCTTGAGATCCTCTTTTGACTGGAATTAGGCTTAGAAAGTGCCTCTGCCTGGGGAGGATGTGGGGACGCACTGAAGGGGTGGGACAGACACTGGGGTCAGTGAGTGCTACGTGAATACAGCTGCTAGGATTATTAGGGAAGCTCCAATGAGTATTCCTGCATATCTTGGCCACAGTACCACTGAGGACTGAAGCCAGGCCTCTCTGGGAATTCAGCTTGCTTGAATTTTACTTTATTTTCTCTTCTCTTCTTTCCTTCCTTTCTTCCTTCTTTCTTTTCTTTTCTTCTTTCTTTTCTCTCTCTCTTTCTTTCTGTCTTCCTTATTTGTGGGCCTTTATCTTTCCCATGGGGAAGTCAGAATAGAGTCTAATGACCATAAGCACAGATTTTTGTGTTGGGCAGATTTGGTTTCCACCTGGATTCTTCCCCTTCCATGTTGTGGGACTTGGACAAGTGATGGGACCTCTCTGAGCCCCATTTTACTCAACTGTATATGGATTATATTGTTGTTGGTGGTGAGGATGTGTAGAAAGGGGAATCCTTGTGCACTGTTGTTAGGAATGCAAGGTGGTGCAGCCACTGTGGAAAACAGTATGGAGGTTCCTCAAAAAATTAAATATAGAGCTACCATTTGACCCAGCAATTGCACATTTGAGTATTTGTCTGAAGAAAACTAAAACACTAACTTTAACTTGAAAAAATACGTACACCCCCATATTCACTGTAGCATTATTCATAATAGCTAAGCTATGGAAATAGCCCGTGTCCACTGAGGGATGAATGGATAAACAAAATGTGATATATATATATATATATATATATATATATATATATATATATATACATATATACACACACACATACATACATAATTACATACATACACATACATGATGGAATATTTTTCAATCACAAAACAACAGTGAAATCTTGCCGTTTACGACAATGTGGATGGACCTTGAGGGCATTATGCTAAGTGAAATAAGACAAAGACAAATACTGTATGATTTCCTCTCTTATATGTGGAATCTAAAAAAAAAAGAAAAGAAAAGAAACCAAGTTCATAGATACAGAATACAGATTGGTGGTTACCAGAGGCGGGGGTGGGAAGGGAGAAATGGGTAAAGTAGGTAAATAAACAAATAAGTAAAACAGTGCTAGTGATTTAAAGAAAAATAGTTCTAGGCCTTTCATGGCACCAAAGAGAAGGTCCAGAAGGCCTTCCCTTTCTCCAGTGGGGAGCATTGGGTTCCCTGATCAGTGGGGAGCCTGCTTCTCCCTATGCCCCTCCCCCCACAGTGTGTTCTCTCTCTCAAGAAAATAAATAAAATCTTAAAAAAAAAAAAAAGAAAAGAAAAAGAAAAGAAAGCACCTGATGAATAGTAGGGAATGTTTGTTGTTGGAAATGAGGGTTTTAACAGCTCTGCAGTGTTTGGCCAAGGCTTACCTCCCTGAGGAAGACAGCTGATACTGTCTCTGCCCTTCCAGGTTCTCCCCAGGAGAGGCAGGTGTTCCTGAAGGCTCTTCAGAAGCTGAAGGCTGGAAGGTCTGAAGACCCCCATCAAGCAGACTCACAATATTCCACACCTGAGCCACGGAGCGGGGATGGCCTTCGGGGCCTGCATACACCTTCCCTTCGGCCTAGTGATGTTGTCCAGGTCTCCTTGAAATTCCAGCTGCTTGACCCTCCCCACATGGGCCAGGACATATGCTTTGTCCTGCTGGCCCTCAACATGTCACTCCAGTTCAAGGACCTCAAAGTGAACCTGAGTGCCCAGTCCCTGCTGCATGATGGCAGCCCCCTGCCACCCTTCTGGCAGGACACAGCCTTCATCACACTCTCTCCTGAAGAAGGTATGGGCTCTGGGTCTGGGCATGGGGACAGTCTGGGTACACAGAGTGGGCTATGGAAATGCCAGTGGAGACAAGCCAGATGACACAGTTCTGGGGACAGACCTCTGTGACACCAGCCTTAATTTTCCCTTTGGTGCAGATTCCTTCCACCCCCTTCCCTCTTTTCTCTTGCTCCTCCTTCCTTCCCTTTACTACTTCAAGGAAGAGAGCCTGGTTTAGTAGGGGAAGTCTGAGCTTTGGAGGCATATAGAACTTGGTTAGAACCTCAGCTCCTCCATTTACCAGGAGAATGACCCTGCGGAAACCATTTTGCCTCTCTTAACCTCAACCTCTCCACCTGAAAACCTAGAACCTGCTTCACTAGGGCTTAGTACATGTTGGTCCCCTCTTCCCCAAAGAAGGATCCCCCAGATCCAACCCAGGCCTAGTTGATTTTCCCAGCTACTTTCACCTCATCTTTTTGTTTTCTCCCTAGCAAAGACCCACTCCTGTAGAATTCCATATTCCCAGTATAGCCAGTACCTGTCAACAGACAAGCTGATCCACATCAGTGCCCTGGGCGAAGAGAAGAGCAGTCCGGAAAAGATCCTGGTGGACAAGATCATCACCTTAGCCTATCCAGGCATCATAATTAATGTAAGTGGCCTGGGGGCTCCTGGCGATCTGCATTCCTGGGGAGTGTAGCCCTCTGAGAGTCTGTTCAGGAAAGCAGCCCCTCTTTTCCACTGCCTCTTCTGGTGTCCCCAAATACCTCCCTCTTGGAAACATGAGATTCATCTGAAAACACTGGACAAGCTATCCATCCTTTTGCACCACCCAAGTTCTTACGGGTGGACCTTGAGCACATGCCATGGAGAGGATGGGAAGGGATCCTTCTCTTGTGCCACCTTCCACTGCTGGCCTTCCTCAGGGTCAACATGAGGAACTATGGGCTCAAATGGGAAGAACCTGAGTGGGGAGAAAAGCACTGCCTGAGGTCAGCTCAGGTTTGATTTGCCATTTCTTGGCTGTGCATTCTTGGACAAGTCCCTGGGCCTCTGCTTCTTGAACTATCAGATGAGAAGATTAGACTAGCTGGCTTCTGAGGACACTGCCTACTGTGACATTCTGTGATTCTCTGAGTGGCAAGACTTCATGGGTCCGCGTCTCTTCAGTGCTGCCTCCCTGAGGCCAAGCAGCCTCCTAGATCCTGCCAAGCGAGCCTGTGGTGCCCCCTGGTAGGGCGCATCTGGCAAATCAAGCCACTGGAGTCTTATTCTAGGGAGTGTTTCCAAAAGGGCTTACAGGTTTCCTGAGACTATTTCCATCTCTCTACAGCCTTGAATGTCCCATTGCTCTTCACACACACTGGGGTGAAAAGAAATGAGCCCGTTATGTCATGAGGGAGAAAAGGGATGGAGCAGAGTTGCAGTAAGAAAGTGCCAAAGAAGATTCTATCCACTCAAATTATGCATGAGAATCTTGGATGAGATCTTTGGAGCAGAGGAAACATCACTAGAGATTCCAATTTACCTGATTTTTCCATATGCTGGGTTGAGGGATATAAAATACTTCATACAAACATCTATGGATGGATAAATGAAGCACAGTTTTACTTAACAATATCTCGTGTGGTATACATTGATATTTTCTTCTATTTCATTTTTTAAAAAACATTAATGACAACCCATCAAGTTGGCTTTAAGCCATAGCTGAAAAAACATGGGCCACAGACATCCATCTCTTCAGGAAACAGATCTGAAGAGCAAGGCCCTCTGTAAATGTTTGTTGAATTAGGGAATGAGATTAATCTTCTGCTCCCTTCTTCTCCTCTGGATCTTCCTGTTTAGGTTTTAGGAGCTGCCGTTGTGAACCAGCCACTCTCCATCCAGGTGCTGTTTTCAAACCCCCTCTCAGAGCACGTGGAAGACTGTGTGTTGACTATGGAAGGAAGCGGGCTCTTCAAGAAACAGCAGAGAGTCCTGTGAGTGCTGGCTGTACGTGGCCTTTGCCCCCATCTTATCTTGGGGTTCTCACTAGCCTTCTTTCTGGTGACAGGCACTGGGGCCAGTCTCTGAAAACTCCAGGAAAGGAAAACTGTGGTTGCTGAGTGGAAAAGAGCTCTGGAGTTCTCACAATGCCTATGGTCTTCTAACATTCTCTTTTCTCTGCTACAGCATTGGAGTCCTCAAACCTCAACACAGGGCCAGCATCACTCTGAAGACTGTCCCCTTCAAGAGTGGCCAAAGGCAGATCCAAGCAAATTTGAGGAGCAACAAGTTTAAGGACATCAAGGGTTACAAGAATGTTTATGTAGATTTGATGTTATAAATTCTAGAACAGTAAGCCGGATGCATGGATTTTGAGCAAGTTCAAATGCAAGCTGTGCCACTCCCCACCACAACAGAGGCTTTACAAGGCTCCAAAGGAAGCAGCAGAGGAGAGATGGATAATCCCCTGGGCCATCTGCACAGCTCCCCAGTACTCTGATCAGAGCGCAGGGACTCTATGGTGTCCAATCCAGAAGTGTGAGATAGCACAGAGGTCTGAGGACACTGGCTGGACTTGGTCATGACTTACTGCCCACCCCCCTCCAAATTGGCTGAGAAGCTCACTGTCATTTTGTCACTGCAGTGGCTAGTTCCCTAGTCCCAATAAACTTCAGTCTTTGTTCTCACCCCCTTTGCACCCATGTAGTCATCACTTGCCCTGCAGCAGCCCCCACCTGGATGCTGGGAGTGTCCTACTGTTGCAATGCCCGAGTCCATTCCAGGGTGAATCACTGGGCGCCCAGTATATGCCAGGCACTGTTCTGAGTGTAGCGGAGAAGACAGTAAACAAAGCAAAGGCTCTGTCCCCATGGAGCTTACATTCTATTGATGGTGGAGGGGGGATACAGACAATCGATATGTCAACAGGTAAGGTATCTACAGATGATGTGTCAGTCATGATCTGGATAGGGAAACCAAAAGCCCTCTAAGAGTTTCTACATACCACCTACTCTCTTCATATCTTGGGGGGAGAAAGCCTATGAGATCTCTCACTTGGCCTTCCTTTGAATCCCTTTCCATATCACATCCAAGATGTCCCCCAATCTTTTTTTTTTTTTTAAAGATTTTATTTATTTATTTGACAGAGAGATCACAAGCAGGCAGAGAGGCAGGCAGAGAGAGAGGAGGAAGCAGGCTCCCCGCTGAGCAGAGAGCCTGACGCGGGGCTCGATCCCAGGACTCTGAGATCATGACCTGAGCCGAAGGCAGCGGCCTAACCCACTGAGCCACCCAGATGCCCCGATGTCCCCCAATCTTAAGAGTTCCAGCCTCTTGGCTCAAAGTCTGCCAGGACCTTGTGGTGCTGGGTGGACCTGGAATGACCGTGGTTCCAGAGAAAAAGCTGGCTGACCAATGCAGTGAAGCAGATTTTTTGGTAGGAAATGAAGTACTCTCAGAACTTTGTATACACAGCTGTAGCTGTGTATATGCTCCTTCTGAACACAAAGCAACTCCAATCATTACCTCGTCCCAGAAGCACTGCTTTCTCAGGGCAAGCGCCAAGTTCTCGATGGGGAAAGCATGAAGCGTCTGCCCTCCAGGGACTAGCTCCAGGACTGAGACAGTTATGTTGGGCATATATTAAATGCACACACATGAAATAAATACTTCAATCATATATAAACAAAAGAGTAAGTGTAATTGATCAGAGGGAGAGAAGAGGGTGTGGTGAGAATTACTTAGCGGGTTGAGGTCTTCTTCAAGAGTAAGCTGAGAACCAGGAGAACCTGGACAGCAGGGATTGGGAAGTAATATATAATTATTTCATTCTGTAACTGTTGCCTAACAATTGTGAAAAATGATTTCAGGAAAACATTGTGGATGGGAACATCTTACAGAGACAGGGGGCTCTGAAGTACTTGGAACATTTCAACTACTACACCCTCAGACTCTTTTATGAATCTTGATTTTAACACTACATTCATCATTCATTAACTCTTTCACTTGGCAAATATTCAGAGTTTCTACTAGGGGCCAGGCCCTGAACTAGGCACTGAGGACAAAAGAAGGACCAGGGCCTGCTCTCAAGGAGCTCAGGGCCTGCTCTCAAGGAGCTCAAGTCTAAGCATGTGAAGGATGAAAAATGAACAGGAGGTTATAAGACAGAGTGATGAGAACTACTGTTGGAGTGAGTGTAGGGTGTTGTGGGAGCATGAGGAGGTACAGCTTTTCTAATCTTGGGACTGTGAATCAAGGAAGGATTCCTGGAGGGAGTGGCATTTAAGCTAAAAGACCAGGAGCTAGCCAAATAGACTCAGGGTCAAAGGGGAGGGGGCGAAGTAAAGCAGTCAGGAATTGCAATCAGTCAGATAGCTAGAGATCAGAGCTGGAAGAGTTAAGAAGCAGGAAAAAATAAGGCTAGAGACAAGAGATGAAAAGTTTCAGGCAGGCAGTCTATTTAGACAGTGATCACCTGCAGGTATCTGTTTCCTGTAAGTCTTAGATCACAGTCATGCCTGCAGTGTCAGTGCTTAGAGTAGATTCTGTTTTGCAGAGCTGAGCAGACTTCATGTGATTTGAGAAGCATGTACAGGACAAATAGTTCTCTACCCTAGTCTGTCATAGGAGCTTGCAATTCCAACCAGAGTCATTCCTCTGAGTTAATAAAGCCTTCCCTCAATGTCAAGGTTGTCTTTCAACTTTTCGTTTAACATTTATTGAGAATCTATGTGTTGAATATTCTAGGCCCAAGTAATAGAGCAGTAAACAAAGCAAACAAGGCAAAGGATTTGAATAGACATTTCTCCAAAGATGATAGACAAATAGCCACAAAGCAGACAAGAAGATGCTCAATATCACTAATCATGAGAAAATTCTAAGTCAAAACTACACTGAAACATTAAAGGTAAATGCCACACAATTCTGTAATTCCACTGCTGGAATTAAACTAAACAAAAACATAAGTTCAGAAAGATCTATGCACCCTTATGTTTATTGCAGCATTAGTTACGATAGCCAAGATATGGAAGTCACGCAAGGGTCCATCCATAGGTGAATGGATAAAGAAGATGTCACACACACACACACACACACACACACACACACACACACACACAGGAATATTATTCAGCCAAAAAAAACAAAAACAAAAAAAAAAAAACCAGTGAGATGTTCCCACTTGTGACAACAACATGGATGGACCTAGAAAGGATTATGCCAAGTGAAGTAGGTCAGATAGAGAAAGACATTCCCACATGATCTCACTTACATGCAGAATCTAAGAAAAAATAGACAAAGCAGACAGACTCATAAATAGAGAGAACAAACGGATGGCTGGCAGAGGGTAAGAGAGTGGAGAAATGGGTAAAATGGGTGAAGGGGAGTGGGAAATACAGACTTTCAGTTATGGAATGAATAAGTCATGGGAATAAAAGGTACAGCATAGGGAATACAGTCAATGGTACTGTAACAGCATTATATGGTGATGGAAGGTAGCTACACTTGTGGTGATCATAGCATAATGTAAAGACTTGTCCAATCCCAGGCACCTGGATGGTTCAGTAGGTTAAGCATCTGCCTTCAGCTCAGATCATGATGCCAGGGTCCTGGGATTGAGTCCTACCATCTGGCTCCCTGCTCAGCAAGGAGCCTGCTTCTCCCTCTCCCTCTGCCTCCCCCTGCTTGTGCTCTCTCTCTCTTTCTCTCTGTCAAATAAATAAATGAAATCTTAAAAATAAAAAAGACTTGTCCATAAGTCAAGCAGAGATTGTCAATTATCATATGGTTTCACTTATTTGTGGAGCATAACAAATAACATGGAGGACATAGGGAGATGGAGAGGAGAAGGGAGTTGAGGGAAATTGGAAGGGGAGATGAACCATGAGAGACTATGGACTCTGAAAAACAATCTGATGGTTTTGAAGGGGCGGGGGGTGGGAGGTTGGGGGAACCAGGTGGTGGGTATTACAGAGGGCATGTATTGCATGGAGCACTGGGTGTGGTGCATAAACAATGAATTCTGTTACACTGAAAAGAAATTAAAAAAAAAAAAGACTTGTCCAATCCCTATACTGTACTGAACTAATGTAACACTGTGTGTCAACTATACTTCAAAAAAAGTCCTATGCTGAGATATTACCTTACACCCATGAGGATGGCTATCTAAAAAAAAACAAATACAAAAACAAAAACAAAAACAGAAAATAACAAGTATTGGTGGGAATGTGGAGAAGTTAGAACTCTTGTGTGTTGTTCGTAGGCTTGTAAAATGGTGCAACCACTTTGGAAAACAGTATGGCAGTACCTCAAAAAGTTTAAAATACAACTACCATATGACCCAGCAATTCCACTTCTGGGTATAGATCCAAAAGAACTGAAAGTAGCATTTCAAAGACATATTTGCCCACCATGTCCATAGCACTATTCACAATAGACAGGAGATAGAAACAACCCGAAAGTCCATCGTTGAAAGAATGGATAATCAAAATTCAGTATATACATACAATGGAATACAATGTAGCCTTAAAAGGAAGAGAATCCTGCCACATGCTACAACAGGGATGAACCTTGAGGACATGATGCTACATGAAATAAGCCAGCCATAGAGGGACAAATACTGTATGATTCCACTTCTATGAAGTATCTAAATTAGTCAAATTAATGATATAGAAAGTAGAATGATGGTTACCAAAGCCTGAGACAAGGGAGCAGGGTGAGGGGGTTGAAGCTGAATTAGTACAGAGTTTCAGTTCTGCAAGATGAAAAGATTCTCGATCGAGATATCTTTCACAACAATGTAAACATAGTTAACACTACTGAATTGTACACTTAAAAATGGTTAAGATGATAGGGGTGCCTGGGTGGCTCAGTCAGTTAAGTGTCCAATTCTTGATTTCAGCTCAGGCCATAATCTCAGGGTTGTGAGATTGAGCCCTACTTTGGGCTCCACATTGGGTGTGAAATGTGCTTAAGATTTTCTCTCTCCCTCTCCCTCTGCCCCATACCCATGATCTGTTTGAGCACATGTTTTCTCTCCTTCTCTCTTTAAAAAAAAATGGTTAAGATGGTAAGTTTCATGATATGTGTTTTCTACCACAGAATTTTTTCTATGCTGTTCCAACATTTATAACCTTATTAGATAAATAATAATGATAACAATAGCATCCATAATAATGTCAACAGGAATAAAAATCTCCATTGATTGAGTGCCTAAAAACAAGTAAGACCGGGTTTCAGTCTTCTTAAGTGTTGGTCTATTTCCTATTACCTTTACTCTTGGGGAACAGTCCTCCAGTGATCCCAACTGAAAAGAGGCTTTAGTGTTTATTGGGGCCCTTCATTCCTCATGGCTGTGGAACTCCAATTTTTATTCTCCAGTAATGTGAGATTGTCAGATCTGCTCAGATTCTCAGGCTGTCATCTGCCAATTGTGAATCAGCAAATGTCCTAAAGGGAAAAGTGACACGCTGTTAGGCCCACCTTGCTCTGCTTCTCTTCTCCCTGAGATCTTGATCCCTCAAATCCGTGCTGCCCTGATGCTTTCAGGCAGAGCTTTGAAATATTTTATTCAGCTCTTCTGGTTACTGTCAACAAGGGTGATAGGATCAAGCTAGTCTGCTCTATCTAGAAGCAGAAATCCTTAAGAGATTTTTTTTTTAATTTTATTTATTTATTTGACAGACAGAGATCACAAGTAGGCAGAGAGGCAGGCAGAGAGAGAGGGGGAAGCAGGCTCGATCCCAGGACCCCGGGACCATGACCTGAGCCGAAGGCAGAGGCTTTAATCCACTGAGCCACCCAGGCGCCCCTTGCTTATTCCATTTAACGATGTAGTTTGGAGATTGTTCCCTATCAGCTAACGCAGAGCTACTTCATCCTTTTTCACATTAGCAGAGTTTTCTATTGAACACACATCCTGTAATAGGTCTACCTAGTACCTTATTTATGAATGTTTATGTAGTTTCTGGTATTTTGCTATTTTAACTACCAGTACAATGGATATACTTGTATAAATTTCATTTTACATGTTTGATTATTTGCATTAGAATATCTAGAAGTGAAATGGCTAAGCCAAAAGCAGAGGGATTTAAGTTTTGGGTAAATATTACTTAATATTCCTTAGAAAGCTATACCAACTTAGGGACACCTGGGTGGCTCAGTTGGTTAAGTGTCTACCTTTGTGTCAGGTCATGATTTCAGGGTCCTGAGAATCCCTGCTCGGCAGGGTGTCTGTTTCTCCCTCTCTCTCTGCCCCTCCACCCACTCATTCTCTCTCTCTCTCTCAAATAAATAAATAAAATCTTAAAAAAAAAAAAAAAAGGAAAGAAAGCTATGCCAACTTACATTCCTACCAGTACTTTTAGAGAGTAACTCCCTAGCCATCACTAACTCAGAAAGTTGACAAACTACTCTATCTTTGCCAGTCTGATAGGTGTAAGAAATAATATCCCAGGGTAGTTTAATTTTGCATTTCTATTAAATGAGGCTGGACATGTTTTCATGTATTTAAGAGACACTTGAATTTTCTTTTCTGTCGTATCCTTCACCCTTTTCCCTATTGATTTGTTGTTCTTTACTTATTGATTTGCAGATACCGTGTACATTAAGGAAAGTAAAAATTGTGTTACAAGTTCCAAACATTTCTCCAAATTTGTTGTATATCTTCTAACTTTATGGAGTTTTCCAAGTAAAAAAATTTAAAGGAATAAAAATTATCTATTTTTTTCTTTATGGCTTCTGAGGTTTGTGTTATATTTTAAAAGGCCTTCTCCACGCTGACTTAACAGTAAGTCTATTATTTTTTCTTCTAGTATTTTTAGGATTTAATTTTTTACATTTAGAGTTTTGATCCATCTGGAATTCATTTTGGTGTATGGTGAAAGATAGGAAACCAATTTTACTCTGCAAGCTTGTTGTCCCCAAACCATCTACTACTAAATCCTTATCTTCCCCATTGATTCAAAGTGCCACGTTTAGCCCATATTTAATGTGTTTATTTTGGTCAATATATTTTTTCAAATGTAGTGATATCATACTATGGTTTAATATCTAGAAAGCTGGTTATACTACATAAGAAGTCAGAAATGTAGCATGACAAGGCCCACTAGGTAGTAAAACACATCTTAGATGTTTTCATCTAAAACATCTTTATATCTTCTTAGATCTTTTTAGATTATGTCTTATATCTTTTAGAAATTTTCTTTTGAACCATAGAATCAGCTTTTCTAGTTTCAGAGAAAAAGCTTGTTAGAATTGTTATTGGGAATGCACTAAACTTAAGAATAGCATTCTAAGTGATCTTTTATAATCCTTTTTTTTTAGTTGATTTATGGTTTCTAGGTAAAAATCACATTATCTTCAAGTAATGAAAAATTTACCTCTTCGTTTCTCATAAAGAATCATTTTCAGGGGGAGTAAAAAAGCAGCAGCTTCATTTCTTCTTCTTCTTCTTCTTTTTAACATAATAAGATTCTTCAAATGGGCAATGGTTCAAAGTTTTAAAAGTATAAAAGTATAAACAGGAGAAAAATCATCTTCCTACCCCATTCTCCAGCTCTCCTCCCCACAGGCACCCAGAGTTCTTTGTAGTGTCTTTTATATCTTTCTACAGGTATCCCATATGCATGCAGGCCAGCACGGCTGTCCCTGAGAGTGTTCCGGGTTGCACCGTCTTAGAGGCCTCTAGCAAAAGCTGGGCTTCCGAAAACCAAAGAGGGCCAAAGAGGAGGTCCTTTCCTGTTTCTTGTCTCCTCCATGACTAGATAAGTTGAAATAGAAAAGACACAGGCCCTCAGTCCCAAGATAGTTCCCAACCTTCCCTGGAAGACTGTCCCAGACCCAGTGGGCTTAGAAGAGCAGGGGCTCTGACTTCTACTTTTAGGATATTTATTTTTCACCAACAAATTCTACCTCTTTATCTGCTTCACACAGATGAATCCCAGACACACAGGTCTCTCTATTACCAAAATAGCCACAAACAAGTAGCAACTTAAAGCCCATGATATGTTTAGGGCCTGAGATTTGGAGTTGGATGTGGGCCTATTTATGGAGTCATTTCTTCCAGAGTTTTCCAGCATTGTCCAGGTAACATCTCTGAGGGTCTCTTGAGACCACTGAAGTGACAGGCTTAAAAGTGTCCTCTCAGCTTCTAGCTGGCAGATCTTCCCCCATTCCACCTTTCACTCCAGCCCGGCATAAGAGATAAAAAGAAAAAGGGCAACTCCCAGCAGCTGGCCCAAGAGATACCGGTGGGGAGAGAGAAAGAAAAAAAAGAAACATGTGTGGGAGCTCACAGGAGGAGTGGGAGGACACTCCACTGTTATAGATTCTTAAGCCAATGAGAGTACCTCCATCATTTTCTCTCGGGACAGATTCAGAAAGGCAGAAGCACGGAGCAACAGTTCAAGACAGGCATTTTCTGTGGTCGAGTGGAGAAGAGCAGCCTATAGCCATGGGACAGGGTGAGCCAAGCCACTTCTCCATGGGGCTTACTTAACTCTCAGTAGCTCCTCCATCATAACGTGTTTTCATTAAGAGAAGTAGGATGGTGGTGGAGGTTATGGTGGTGTGACTGGTGGAGGTGGTGGTAGGTGCTGCTGGTGGTGGACGTGATGGTGGGTGGGGCTGTGCTGGGAGTGGTAGTGGGTGCTGTGGTGATGGTAGCAGCGGTATGGCTAGGTGTGGCAATACGGTTGGTTGTTGGTGGTAAATCGGTGGTCATAGTTGTGAAGACGATGATGACAGTTAACATGGATTTATGGCATTACAACATGATTATTCTCACTGGATTGTGATACACACAGGAGATAACCCTGGCAAAGCGTGAGGGCATTATAGCCTCAAAGCCAAGTTGGAAAGAAGGGGAGGTAAGAGTCAGGGAATCCAAATTCAAGGGACAGAGGCCAACAACAAGCAAGATAATAGGTAGAACCAGAGGACACAGAAAGCTCAGGAGCCTCTGCATAAGTCTGTTTGTATATTTGCAAGACTTATTATAAAATGAGAACTGCTTAATAGGCTGTCATAATACTCTCAGGCCCCCTCCTTGGAAAGTTCTTCTGGGCTGCAGGAGGCCGTGGGTTTGGTGAGCCTTTAGGTGAAAGAACCAAGTATGATCTCAGGTGAGTTGGTTCTAACTCTCTGGGCCTCACTCTTCCTGTCTATAAAACAAGAGAATCAGCTCAGTGATTTCAAAACCAGCTTTAAAAATTATCTGACTGTGTTTGAAGAAGACAGAAGTAGGGGTAAGCAAAATTCCAGGTTTTATCCATTGTTTTGGATAGGGACCAGAAAAGAAGGTCAACAATGAGGGCAAGCATTGCTCTTATTAATAATATAGTAAAAGTCTCATTGAATGGGACTTCCTACATGTCTGACACTGTGCTAACTGTATTAATACATTAACTCATTTCATTTCTCCAACTCTGCAGAGAAGGATGATTATTCTAAGGAAGAGGAAACTGAGGTTCATGGGGTTAAGTTACTTGCTTTAGATGGCACAGCTAGTATGTAAGTTGACCCAAGGATTTGAACCTCAGTTTAACTCTGACTCCAGGGTCTCTGCTTTTACTAGAGTTGTCACATTTACCTCGTCTCCGTGACTTCCCTTTTCCACCACAGCTCTGGGGATCAAGAACTGTGACTTCCAGGCAGCAAAAAACAATGAGGAGCACCACACCAAGGCCATCAGCTCCCGGCATCTCATTGTGAGGAGAGGACAGCCCTTCACCATCATCCTGCACTTCCAGGCTCCAGTCTATGCATTTACGTCCAACCTGAAGAAGGTAGCCCTCATTGCACAAACTGGTGAGTAGGGCAGGCCTAGGACTGGAGAGCTTCTTCCTCTAGCACCCCCTCAGGGAACAAAGGGGCAAATGGCCCCCACTGTACCTGAGACTCAAGAAGTCCTATCAACCTGAGAAGGCTGTGGTGAGGATGAGATAGATAACATGTCTAAAAAATAGTGTGTATTGGGGCGCCTGGGTGGCTCAGTTGGTTAAGTGGCCAACTCTTGCTTTTGGCTCAGGTCATGATCTCAGGTCCTGGGATTGAGGCCCTTGTGTGGCCCCGCACTCAATGGGAAGTCTGCTTGAGGACTCTCTCTCCCCCTTTTCCCTCCCCCTGCTTTCTTTCTAAAACAGGTAAATAAATCTTTTTAAAAATAATTTATTATGATTCAGAAGTTGCTGAACATCATTATCACTAAGTGGATCCTTTCGGTTACAAATATATCAGTTTTATAGAAAGCCTGAATGGATCTAATCTAGGCTTACGGTAACACTTAATCACTATTATTTTTTGAATTTGTACTGCATGTCAGATATTGGGCCAAGGACTTTACATGCAGTATCGCATTAAGACTTCACATCTGCCCTACGAAGAAGGCATACCACTATGCCCACTTTATACCCTATGGACCTTTTTCTAGATGTAAGTCGATGAGCACAGAGAACTTGTGCTCTCCCCGCACCCTTTACTGCCTCCCATTACTAGATGGGCTGCTTCCATTCTCATCGAAAACCAGTTTTCACCTGTTCCAACTTTGTGATACTTGACTTTATTACTCTGAGTTGTGACCAAAAGGTTCAAATGACCAACTCATCTCTGTGTAACTGCAGGAGAGCATCCTTCCAAGGCCAACAAGACCCAAGCTATATTCCCAATTTCCCGTCTGGGGGACCAGAAGTGGTGGAATGCGGCAGTGGAAGACAGAAATGACCAGTCCTGGGCCATCTCTGTGACCGCGCCCACAGATGCCATCATTGGCCATTACTCACTCCTGTTGCAGGTCTTGGGCAAGAAGCAACTCCACCTAGGCCAGTTCATACTGCTCTTTAACCCTTGGGCTCGAGGTGAGTTTGGACCTGAACCAGCCTGGGCTGCACAGGGACTCCCGGCCTCAGAGCTGGGGCACAGCTCTGGAAGGAAGTGACTGCCCCAGGCCCCAGTGGGCAGCTCCCCCTTAGGATAACACCAGCATTCAGTTACTGTGGTACCTGCTCCCTGGCTGAATGGCCTCTCAGACACAGGACCTGTGTCAGTGTCACCCTTGGCACAAGCAGCCTGGGGCCTCCCACTGAAAGCAAAGGCTTATCTCACCACCAAACCCTGGTGCCAGGTCGGGCTCTTTGGTCACAGGAGCTGAGACTCCCTGAGATGATCCTGGCAGAGCTACTCTTTATTGTGATAGCACAAGGGCCGAGAACTAGAAAGTGGTTCGGGAATGGATGCAACCTGAGGAATGGGCTTCTTTGTTTCTCCCCTGGGTTCCCATAGTCTGTGTCCAGGGTGAATCCAGGTTTTACAGGACCTGAGGTCTATTTGTATAATTTAAGGAAAAGAACACAAAAGTTTGAATTGCTGAGGCCTAAAGTGGTCTGTGCAAGTGAAGGGCCCAAAGCTTCAGCTTCATCAGCTCTACAATAAATCTGCCCTGTTTGGTTGTCTTGCTTCTCTCCACTTGTATGTTCTGTTACTACTGGCTGCTGGGTCCTCTCCACATTGATCTAAATATTCACTAGAGTGGCAAATGAAACAGCTAGGGGCCTATAACTAAGGGTGGGCTTTCCTGAGGTCAGGTGACCTCCTGCAGCCCAACCAGTGGCCACCTCTTAACAAAGCCCAGCCTTGGCTCTTAGGGCTATTTCATCTAAAAAAAATCATTGGAGGTGGTTGACATGTCCCAAACATGAGGAGGGCATCTCCTCTTCCTTTCCATTCTGAAGGTTGAGTCTGTCTTTCCTTTTTAAATCTGCCACACCCCCCAACTTAATCCTCCAGTCTCCCTGAAGGGTTTCTTGGGGGGATGGGAAAAAATTTCAACCAGCTTTCCTGTCCTCACTACCCAGACAACAAGCACAGAGCCTTTTTCTTTCAGGAGTTTCACTGCCAGCCTGAAGCGGCCCTCATAAGGCAGGGCTGGAGACAAAATGAAACAGGGAAGCAGAGAAAATCTTCCCGGGTTTTTTCAGCCAGTTCCTAACTCCCTTTCTTTGTAGCATCTGAAACCCAGTGGGCTCCCTCTCTCCACTTTTCTTGCACAGGGTGGGGTTCTCCAATCCCCCTCCTTCAGGTAGCCCTGCCTATCCTCAGTTCAGGCTCTTATTTCCTGATCCAAGGGGATGAGCAGGTAGAGCAATAGAGGGAAACAAGTGTCCATTCAGGGGCAGCTGCCCCATGTGGGTAAATGTGGAGTAAGAGCCCCTTCAGCTGCGGGAGGACCCATGGCTCTTGACATACTTCCCTCCAAAGTTGAAGTCCTAGTGTACCTGCCTCACTGACTTGAGCCCACAACCAGAGCTAGGCCCTCATGCCAGAGCAAAGACACAGCAAAGACAGTTCTGAAACTGTGCTCAGTTCAGTGGGAACTCTTAGCCTTGACTCCATGCCAGGTTTCTTGCCTCTAGGCTTGGTTTGACCTGCCTGGGGAAGGCCTCTCTACGTGAGTCCCTGTGGAGATGTCTGTGTTGGCAGGGGTGAGTGATGGGCTCTGCTCATCTGAGAGGTGATTAAGAGATTTTCAGATTGTCCAGGACAAGTCCCATTTTAGCATACTTAGAGATGGAGCCTTCTGCACTCAAAAGGAAATTTTACATCCTATAAGTAAAGTCCTATTCAAAAGCAGAGAACTTTATAAAAGGGGGCCACACCCTGGAGGGAAAGGGGAGGATGATGCAACCTGTGCTCTGGTAAGGTACCTCCCAGAGCCCTGCAGAGCCTGGGGCCCAGGACCTCAGTTTGAAGTGATTTCATAGCGTGTACTCAAGATGGAGGGACAGGAGTCAAGGGATCCTCAGGCACATGGTTCTATGATTTTAGGCCTCAGGTTTTTCAGGGCTTCCTAATTTTTAATATCCTATCCTTCTGTTGTTTTGCATACCGTACCCTCCTCCCAGCAGATGCCTGGAGGGATAATCTGGAAAGCCTCTTCTCTTATTAGTCCCCAGGAACCAGCCTAAGCACCCTCCTCCCCTACCCCACCCAGCAACACGTGCAGAGAGAGACAGTTGGCAAACAGAGCAGGTCTCCCTGACGCTCCTGGCTTCCTAGAGTGTCCTCCTTAAAGCCCACCATCCTTCTCATGAACCCCAGCCTGACCCTTTGAGGAAGGCAGCAGGAGAGGCAGGAGAGACTGTGGGAATCTCAGACCCACTTGGACGCCCCCAGGGCTTCCACTAGCTTCTACTTCGCCCAGCTCTTCGGTTCTCTCTGACCCTGTCTTACCGTATACTCCTCTTCCTTTCTGCTCACTTCTGTCAACCTATGTTTAATAGTTTTGGTTTTTTTTCTGAAACACCATTTAAAAGTTTTTTTAACATTTTATTTTTAAATAATCTCTATGCCCAATGTGGGGCTCCAATTTATAACTCCAAGATCAAGAGTTGCATGCTTTACCCACTGAGCCAGCCAAGCACACATGAAATGCTTTTTTTTTTTTTTCTTTTTTACTTGGACTTGTGAGATCTAACAGGCCCACTGGGAAGTTCCCAGGGCTGTTGCCAAACTCTCTTGGGCCAAAAGCACTCTGGCTGCCCATGTCTTCTGGTAACCAGTAGGCTTTTTAAGCTTGACTTGTTCCCGTCTGTCTGGTTGACCATGTAGGCCACCTTGGCTGACCCCTAGGACACTGACCCCTGTCCCCACTCTGCATCAGAGAAGACTCTGGGTCCCATTGGGGTCAGTGAGAAAGGGGAATTCCTCCCCAGTCTTCATCACACCCAGAGCTAAAGGGAAGGCCAGCAGCCAAACCTGGATTGGGCAGGGAGGGCAGAGGCCTAGCTGTGGAGGGCAGGCCTAGCTCCCCACAGGCCCTCATCCCTGCCTGCTTTTCACCAGAGGATGCAGTATTCCTGAAGAAGGAGTCTCAACGCAGGGAGTACGTGTTGAACCAGAACGGCCTCATCTACCTGGGTACGGCTGAGTGCTTCCACGCAGAGCCCTGGGACTTTGGCCAGGTATGGGGACCTCTGAGGAAGGGCAGTGATTGCCCCATAACCTTCAGTGTTCAGACCAGACAGAGCTGGCAGATCCAAAAGCCTATTAGGTAATGAGGCCATTTCTTTTCTTCTTCTTTTTAAGGATTCATGCCGTAAGTTTATTTACAAACATATTGAGTATGTTGAACTCGAGTTTGATCCATTTTTCAAAGAGACTGCACCTCTCAAAATGCTGTCTTCCATGTCTGTTTAATGGATTAATTTAAACACCTTATTTCTTAAGCAGTTAGTTTCTTACTACAAAATAAGGTAAAGGAAAGCCAGATCCAAGTATATAGTCATCACTAGTAAATGCTGCTTGTTTTCCACTGAAAATGGCAAATCCTTCCCTGGGCCCTCCTCACAGTGGCTCCTACAGACCACAGAGGTTGTGAACCTCCAGATGCTGTATCCTAGCATAGTGCTCTTGGAAGTTCTGTGAAAGGCGCAGATGGACAAAATGGTGGCGCCACACAGAATCCTCCTTTTCTCACAACTTTGTTTCCTGGTGTGTCAGTGAGGCTTCTTTTGGCCATTTCCACCATGTGGTGCCTCTCTTTCCTCAGGGCCATGTCAGACCAGCCTCCACAGCTTCCAGAGCTATCTTCCTAAAGGCCACAGCCCTCTGTTAAATCCCCACTGTCTACAGGATAAAAAGTAAATGCCCTGGCTTGACCCCTAAGGCCCTTCAGAGCCAGGCCACTGCTTTCCTTTCCTCAAGAGCCACCCCATGCACCAGCTTCTGGCCATCCCCTGATCAAACAGGCTGAATATGACTGAATATGACTGAATATGAAGGTATATGAATATACCTTCCCTCCTTTATCACCCCAGAAAATTCCTACCCATCTTTTAAGACCATCAGAATGTTTTCCTCAGCCCCCAAAGATAAGAGTGACTCTTCTCACTATGCCCTCTGCTCTGGGCTGACATCTTTCCTAGAACACTGGCCGTGTTCCTGAGATCCATAGTCTAAGTGCCTACATGACCCTCTCTGCTCCTAAATGTGGATTCCTCAAGAGCAAGAGCTGTCTTGGGTCTCCTCCCCATGTGGGTCAGTCCTAGAAGGAGATGTAGGAGCACATGAAATGGCAAATGACAGAAATGAAACGATACAGCTCTGGTCCTCAAGGGCTCCCGCCCTGTTGGGAAAGTCAGACAACAGAACAGGCAAAGGATGGGACTGCGTGGACTCAGGGACCAGGGGGGATGGTGGGAGGGAGGGAAAAGCCAGAACTCCCATGAGAGACAAGAAGGCAAGGCCAGAAGGAATGGAACCTGAGTCTGGAAAAAGTCTGAGGTGATGGTGAGGGGAAGAGTACCCAACCTGGAGGTCTTCATCATGGTCCTGTGTGCTCCTTACAGTTTGATAGCAGTGTCATCAACCTCAGCCTCCGCTTACTGAGTGTGGATAAGCAGGTGGAGGAGTGGGGCAACCCTGAGCATGTGGCCCGTATTTTGGGTGCCTTGGTAAGTGAGTTGGGGAGGGAGGGGAGCCCTCTGCTCGAGCTGCCTACATTTACAGCCCTGGAAATCTTCAAATCACAAATGGTACCTTCCTCCTAGGATGTGGGGGCCAGTTCCCAGAGATAGTCTCAGTGAGGAGGGAGGACAGTAGTATCCACTGGAGAGAAAAGCAAAGGGAAGTGTCATCCCTTGGGACACAAGCCAGGAGGACTAAAACTGGCCCGGATTTCCTCAGAGCACTCCTCCTTCCTTTTCCTCCTCCCATCAGCCCAACCTGCAAGCTTAGGTCCATGGGAGGGAGGGGATAGGGTCTAACTTGCCCAGTGTATGCTGTTCAAGTGGTCATTTGTTTTCATTTCTAAATTATTCCTAAGAATATACAGACCATGAAGGTAGTTTGGTGCTTCCTACTGTCCCTAAATGTCCTTTCAGAGGAATTGTGATTTCCTCATTTCTGCTCATGCCTCTGGACTCCCCTCTGAAGAGGTGGACAAGGACAAGGTTAACCTGTGAGGAGGAGGAAGCTTGGGATAAGTGGGCCTTGAGGCCCCAAGTGCAAATGCCCTCAAAGGAATCAGGGTCAGGCAAGTGAGGGAGCAGTGAAACCAGCCCCCAGTGAGAGGCAGCTCTCTTGCTCTTCTTAGGATGTGAACTTTGCTTGCCAATGTGGTCCATGAACCCCTGGCTTCCAGAGGGCTAGAGAGAAAGGAGAATTTCCCAGGCCCCACTCCTAGAGATTATAAGCCAATGGGTAGGGTGATGCCCAGGAGAATCCAGGCGATTCTGATACAGGTGGTCTAAGCCCTCCTTCCTCCCCGCCCCTCCTCCAGAGGCTGTTCTGTCCTGGGCCCCACATAACATGTGCTCATTTCCATAAACAGCTGCATGCTCTCAAGGAAAAGAGTGTCCTGCCCCCATCAAAGGCCGCCACTGCCCAGGAAGGGGCCTTGCTGAGCAAGCGCCGGGGCAGTGTGCCCATCCTGCGGCAGTGGGTCACAGGCCAAGGGCGACCTGTGTACGACAGTCAGGCCTGGGTGTTCGCCGCAGTTGCCTGCACAGGTACAGAGCTGGTTTGCCTGCCACACTCCTGGGTCACCTTGGCTACTGTACAGCGTGTCCGCCCTGCCTTTTGGGTTTCCCCATGCTTTTGCCCTGAAACTTTCCCTCCCCATGCTCCAGGACAGCAAACCCCGGTGCTCTATTGTACATTGTGCAAGCCTTGCCCTGCTGTAGACTCTGCCTGCTGCATACACTTTCAGTTTCTCATCTCTCGGCCTCCATGTACCCTGCGTGTGTGTGTCAGTCCTACCTGCCAGGTGCCTGCGTCCTTCCTCTTTCCACAGTGTCAGGTGGCATTTAAGATCGTGCCTTCCCAGAGGAGACACTGAAAACACTAGCTATACATACACAGGCCTCTCTGGCACCCTCTGACTCTCTGGCCCCTTCCACACAGTGCTGCGATGCCTGGGAATCCCTGCCCGTGTCATTACCACGTTCACCTCAGCCCAGGGAACCGGCGGACGCTTGTTGGTGGATGAATACTACAATGAGGAGGGCCTTCAGAATGGAGAAGGCCAAGGAGGCAGAATCTGGTGAGAAGCCCAAGCAGGATGAGGTCCCAGATATGGAAGGGTTCCAAACCCACATGGTATAACCTCATGACAACACCCCCACACTCTGAGTGACCCTAGCACTGAGAGGAGGCCCTCAAGACTCTTGTAGCCAGGATGCTGATGGTTGGTCATGGCATGCACCTTCCCACACCTCCCCCAACCCTGGAAGTGTTGCAGCCACTTTTACAGACTCCTCCCATCCCCATGGCAATAATGACTCTGCCATGTCTAGTCCTCTTTAGGACCACTTTCTTCCTCACTTGAATTACTCCTTTGGTACCTTCAGGATCTTCCAGACTTCCACGGAGTGCTGGATGACCCGGCCTGCTTTGCCCCCAGGTTATGACGGATGGCAGATTCTGTACCCATGTGTTTCCAATGGAGGTGGAGGTAACAGCTGGGGGTAGACCCACTACCATCCTGGGCTACACAAAGCTGTGCAAGCAAAAAGTCCCTCAAAAACAGGAGCAGCAGGAGGTCCAAAGGGGGTCTGTGTCTTCTAAAACAGGAGAAGTAGAAGGAGTGATAGTGGCCAACAGAATGCTCACCTGAAGCCTGAAGCAGGCTCAAGGGAACAAAAGTGTTAGCCATCTAGGCCCAAGGGCATGGGGAGACTTGTCCTATCTCAGAGCAATGGGCGAGGGAGCAGAGTCTCAATGAAGGGTAAAAGGCTTTAAGATAGTTGGTGGATGTGCTGGGTTAGGGGCCTGTGAGAAGAAATCTCCAGGAGCCATACAAGGACTGCTCTTCCTTCCTCAGCAGCAGAACAGTAACAGAGCCTGGCATGAAGGAAGCACTCAATAAAGGTGACCTATTCTTATCATATCCATAGTAGAGCTGGCTAAGGAACTCGGCTTTACTACATTCCTCTGAGGTTCTACCTGCCCAGTTTCTGAGAGGTCTCCTGCCATAAGCCATGACCAAAAAGTACTGTCACTAAATAATTGTGAATTTCACTACCGCAGTGCCCTTCCAGAAACTCTGCCTAGTGCCCACCTCTGACCTTGATCTCCGGGAAGGGAAAACAGGGTATAGGATAGGGACTGAGGTTATACAGCTCTGATTCAAAGAAGGTCTGGGTACAGTTCCTCTGGCTCACTGAACTTTTTCTCTCTCAGTCCTGGGGTCCTGTGATCTGACCCCTGTCAAAGCAGTCAAGGAGGGGACACTAAGCCTGACCCCTGGAGTATCAGACCTTTTTGCTGCAGTAAATGCGTCGTGTGTGGTCTGGAAGTGTCGGGAGGACGGCGCACTGGAGCTGACCAACTCCAACACTAAGTATGTTGGCAACAACATTAGCACCAAGGGTGTGGGCAGCAACCGCTGTGAGGACATCACTCAGAACTACAAGTATCCTGAAGGTACTGGGCAGGGGAGGGCCCCAGGCTTCTCAGCACCTGAAACGCCAACAGAGGGGAAGGGATGGGTCAGGAAGACGCAGGCCAGAGAGACTCACAGTCTTCTCCCCATCATATAAAATAGGATTTTGTAACCCCATTTGATCCTATCAGCATTTGGGGCCAGATAACTCTCCATTGTGGGGGGCTGTGCGTCACAGGATGTTCAGCAGCATTTTCAGGTTGCATCCACTAGAGGCCAGCACCCCACAACAGGCTGTGACAACCAAAAAGGTCTCCAGGTGTTTCTAAATGTCCCCTGGGGGGCAAAATTACCCCCAGTTGAAAACCACTACTATAAAACAACACACTAATACCAACTCCAGCTGCCAGAAGATGTTCTCCCTCTCTCCTTCTCACCCTCTCTTCCAGCACCGCAAATCTGTTCCTTTCTCCATAGTGATTAATGGCACTACTGTCACCTATTTATCCAAACAAGAAGGCTTGCACTTTCCTCAACTCTCCCTCCTTCACTGCCCCATATTACTCTCACATCTGTTTCCTCACCTCTTTCCTGACTGCTTATAGAAAATTCAGGGCCTCAACAGTTCTTGTCTGCAGCATTGTAACAGCCTCCTAACTGGAACCCCCTGGGTCCAGTCTCTCCATTATCGCTCCCTTTCCAACTTAGTTTCCATGAAAGACACAAAATGATGTTACTCCCCCGCTCTAGAATATTCCACGGCCCCCACTGCCCTTGAAGTAAGTCAACTCTTCACTTAGGAAGGTGTGAGTCCCTGCAGACCTGTCCTCAGAGTCAGCATGGCTTGTCCAAAAGCTTGCTCTCCCACCATTCAAGGGGCAAATGCATAACACCTGAAGAACGGGAATGACCTGGAAGAGACACGCTTTATCTGTGGTGGATCTGCCCAATGCAGACTTTTTTTTTTTTAAGTTATACATATATTTTAAAGATTTTTGTTTTATTTATTTGACAGACAGAGATCACAAGTAGGCAGAGTGCTGGCAGAGAGAGAGAGAGAGAGGAAGGGAAGCAGGCTCCCCCCTGAGCAGAGAGCCTGATCTGGGGCTCAATCCCAGGACCCTGGGATCATGACCTGAGCCAAAGGCCCAGGCTTTAACCCACTGAGCCACCCAGGCACCCCTTAAGATTTTTTTTTTTTAAGATTTTATTTATTTATTTGACAGACAGAGATCACAAGTAGGCAGAGAGGCAGGCAGAGAGAGTGGGGGAAGCAGGTTCCCTGCTGAGCAGAGGACCCGATGCGGGGCTTGATTCCAGGACCCTGGGATCATGATCTGAGCCAAAAGCAGAGGTTTTAAACCCACTTAGCCACCCAGGCGCCCCAAGTTTTTTATATTAATTACAGTTGGTTAACATACAGTGTAATATTAGTTTCAGGTGTACAATATGATTCAACACTTTCATACATCACCCAACGCTCATGATGACAAGTGCAATCCTTAATCCCCATCACCTATTTCACCCATCTCCCCACCTATCTTCCTTCTGTTAACCAACAGTTTGTTCTCTATAGTTGAGTCTGTTTCTTGGTTTGCCTTTTTCCCCCTTTGCTCATTTGTTTCTTAAATTCTACATATGAGTGAAGTCATATGGTATCTGTCTTTCTGCGACTGACTTATTTCACTTAGCATAATACACTCTAGCTCCAACCATAGTGTTGCAAATTGCAAGATTTCATTCTTTTTAATCACTGAATAATACTC
>NW_019154088.1:11849700-11868695 GCF_002288905.1 Enhydra lutris kenyoni | reverse complement strand
GTGTGTGTGTGTGTGTGTGTGTGTGTGTGTGTGTGTGTGTGTGTGTGTGATCTTCTTATTCATTCATCAGTTGATGAACACTTGGGCTGCCTCCATAACCTGACTAGTTGTAGAAAATGCTGCTATAAACATCCGGGAGCATGCATCCCTTTGAATTAGTATTTTGTATTCTTTGGGTAAGTACCTACCAGTGCAATTGCTGGATTGCAGGGTAGTTCTATTTTTAACTTTTTGAGGAACTTCCGTACTGTTTTCCAGAGGAGCGGAACCCATTTGCATTCCCACCAACAGTGCAAGAGGGCTTTCTCCACAACCTCACCAAAACCTGTTGCTTCTTGGTTATTTTAGCCATTCTGACAGGTGTGAGGCGATATCTCACTGTAGTTTTGATTTGCATTCTCTGATGATGAGTGATGTTGAGCATCTTTTTGTGTGTCTGTTGGCCATCTGTATGTCCTCTTTGGAGAAATGTCTATGCATGTCTTCTGCCCTTTTTAAAAATTGGATTATTCATTTTGGGGATGATGAGTTTTATAGATTCTTTATTTTGGATAGTACCCTGTATCAGACATGTCATTTGCACATATCTTCTCCCATTCCGTAGGCTGTCTTTGAGTTTTGTTGTTTGTTTACTTTGCTGTGCAGAAGATTTTTATTTTGGTGTAGTCCAAATAAATTTTTTTAAGATTTTATTTATTTATTTGACAGAGAGCACAAGTAGGCAGAGAGGCAGGCAGAGAGAGAGGAAGGGAAGCAGGGTCCCTGCTGAGCAGAGAGCCTGATGCAGGGCTCAATCCCAGGACCCCGAGATCATGACCTGAGCCGAAGGCAGAGGCTTTAACCCAATGAGCCACTCAGGTGCCCCCAATAGTTTATTTTTGCTTTTCTCTTGCCTCAGGAGACATATCTAGAAAGAAGTTGCTATGGCCCATGTCAAAGAAGTTACTACCTGTGTTCTAGGACTGTTTTGTGGTTTCATGTCTCACATTAAGACAGACTTTTTTTTTTTTTTTTTTTTAAGCTAAATGTGGCTTTAGAGGGTTACAGAGCTCTTGTGATTTTGGCTTTTGAGTGGCAGCGGGTAAATGAATCTTAATCTTGGACTTTTATTAGAACAGTCTATACCCTCTAGATAAGAGGCCTGCTTTATCTCCTCTATTCTTCAGGATCTCTTCAAGAAAAAGAGGTGCTGGAGAAAGTCCAGGAAGAGAGAATGCGACATGAAAAAGACAGTGGCATCCATCCTCCCAGTCTCAAGACTGCTGAGCTTCTACACATATTCTTAGAAGTACCCTGTTCCCTAAACCTGGGAGGGGAAGCCCAGTACTCAGTGAAACTGGTTAACTTCAGTGACCAGGAGAAGGCAGTGCAGCTGACATCTGCCTTGCAGGCAATATACTACAATGGCATCCTTGCTGCTGAGCTCTGGAAGAGGAAGCAGTCCCTTATGCTCGGTCCCAAGGGTAATTTTATGGCCCCCAGATATCCCCAAACTCCAGCTTCCACCCTGACAGGTATCAGCCTAAGGGAACCCCTGAAGGTCTGAAGAGGTGGCTTCTAGCCCCTAATGTGCCCCCTGTTTCTCTGCCATTCAACACATATTTATTGAGCTTCACAGAGACCAAAGCCCCCACAATTCCGATTGCAGTCAGATAAGGAAACAGACAATGGTAGCAGTTAAAGAAGTGTTTGATAAGGTCAAGAGAGTACAATGGCAGGGGAGCATCTCACCCAGGATACAGCAGGCTGTTCCCAGGTAAAGCAGACTGCACTGGGTCTGAAAGGATGAATAGGAAGGGCAGTGAGAGCCAAAAAGTAAGTTACGAATATTCAAGGCACAGGGAAGAACATGTGCACAGGTTCTTCCTCCTCCCCCAAAGTCCTACTTCATTGGTCTGGGATGGGGTCCAGGCATTGGTATTTTTTAAAAGCTCCCCATGTTATCCTAGGGTTGAAAGTCCCTGGACTAGAGCAGTTGCTCTCAAACTTTGCTGCCTATCAGAATCACCTGGGGAAGTTTGATGCTCAGCCTGTATCCCAGATCAATTAAATTGGAAACCCCAGGGTTGGACCCAAACATCAAAAACTGTTTAAATTCATTGAGTGATTCCAATGTGCAGATAAGAGAGAATCAGTGGACTGGAGCTTGTCTACATTATTTCAACAGCTTCCTAACCAGCTCCCCTGCCTCCAATCTCTTCACTGTTTTACCTTTTTGAGGGGGGCAGAGTCTGGATCATGCAGGGACTTGTATGTCATGCCAAGGAGTTTGAGTTTTGTTCGTTGGGCAGTGGGAAGCTGGGGAAAATGTGAACTAGAGGGGCCTAGGTGATCAGAAATCCATTTGAAAAAAAAACAACAAAAAACTTTTGTCTGAGTGGAATGGAAGAGGTCCCATTAGAATAATGACTCTCACCCTTGGCTACATGTTGAATCACCTGGGGAACTTTAAAAATACTGCTGCCTGGGCCTCACTGCCAGAGTCTAATATAATTGATTTTGTTGTGTAGCCTGGCATTGGGACTGTTTTATAACGCTGTATGATTCTAATGTGCATCTAATGTTGACAACCACTGGATCAGAGGTTGGAAGGTTTTATAACGGTCAAGGCATGAAGGACAAATTAGACTAGCAGCACTTCCAATGAAGACATATTAAGGAGGTAGGATAGACTGGACTTGTGAATATGTGTGTGGGGGGCAGTGAGAGGGTTGCTTCCTCTCTAGAATAGGAAAAATGGGGGAGAGCACATATGGGGAGAAGGATGATGAGTTCTGTTTGTGGCATGTTGGGTTTGAAAGCCCATGAGACATCCAAACAGAGATGGCCAGTAGATGGCTAGACACCTAAACCTGGTATTCAAAATAAAGGCCTGGATTGGAGACCAGAGGTGGGAATCCCCGCACAGAGAGGGCTGCCAAGAGTCAGGGCATTGATGAGTTCCTGGGGGTGGAAGAAAAGTTGTGAGAAGAGAAGAGGGTGAAAGGGGAACCCAGGCAGCACCAGCATGTAGGGGGCAGGCAGGGAAAGAGCAGGGAATAAGAGAAACAAAGAAGTCAAAGAGAGGAAGGAGCAACCAGAGGGGCAGCAGAGTGGCCATGAGATGTTAAGGCTGAAAAGCAGACACTGAGGGAGTGGTCTTACTGAGAAGGGACGTCAAAGGCCAGCTTCCTGGGGGCTAAACAGATGAAGAGCTGAGGAAGCAAGACATAGTATGCGGTCCTTCCTGGAAGAACAGACAGAAAAAGGAGACAGGCTGAGTGGTGGCCAGCCAGGGACACTGGGTAGAGCGAGGGCGTTTTTTTGTTTATTTAAGATCAGAGAGCAGAATCTGCTTATACACTGAGGAAAATAATCAACAGAGAGGGAAAGACTGAAGCCTCAGGAAAGATGGGTTATAACTGATGGTGCAACCCTTGGGGGACTAAGAAGCAACTAGAATAACTGTAGTTACTTTTGGTAAACACAGTGTTAAGTGTTCCATATGCATCACCGCACTTATCCTTACAACAACCTTCTGAGGCAGCAGCCATTATTATCCCCACTTTACAGATGAGGAGATCAAGACACATAAAGGTTACATAATTTGCCCAAAAGTTACACAGCAGGCAGTGGTGGGGTCAAAATGGGGCAGAGACGTTCAGAGTGGAGGGTCTGACTTGGGGAGGGAGGACATCTCATCTTCCTGGAGGTGGTAGCAGGAAGCAGGGGTAGATGACCAGTCTACGGGTTGGGACTAGGAACATGAGCTTGAGAAGATTCCTAGACAATAAGGGATGGCTTCATTTTCTCTGCAAAAGGGAAACAGAAGCAGCAGAGAATAAGAAGGAAGTAAGTAAGCATATATTCAGCAACGACTGTGTGGCAGAGTCTGAGATAAGCACTCAGTATCTCAATTTAACACAAGCCACCCACCAGGTAGGCGTTATTATTAGAAAAGGAATCTGAGGCCAGAGAGCTTAACTTGCTCTAGTCTGCAGGGGCCTTCCACAGTCACGCTGAGGTGGTCTGGCAAGAGCGTTGGAGGAGGCAGTGATGGCGGTAGGTGGTGGGATCTTGACGGAGTTCCAGTTTGAAATTGCTGTGAGAAATGAGGCATCTTTCTGACTTCAGTAAGATACTGACTCCTTTGCACTATGTGTAATATTGCCTGTTGCCAGGGCACACACACCCATGATTTGCACTGACTCTGCCTGTTTTGTGTTTCAGCTGACTCAATCACCAGCAACCTGTCTTTCTCCTATTTTGAGCAAAGCCCACCAGAGAACAGCTTCCTCAGACTCACTGTCATGGCCACGGCAACGCACTCTGAGTCCAGCTTTAGCTGCTTTGCTCAGGAAGACATCGTCATTTGTAGACCACACCTTACCATTGAGGTAGGCACCAGTCCTTCCCCAAGTCACTCTCATTTGCTCCTGTTTCAGAAGGAATCAGAGCCCCTCAAGCTTTAGGGCAAACAACCATGCTCTAGGATTACCAGAAAATGTTAGGTTGAGAGCTCCTTCTCTTGAAAGAGATGGTTAAGGTATACATCTTCCAACTTCTTTTTTTGGTTCCATAAAGATTTTGAAAAGCAGGGCCTCTCCACTTGCTGCCTCCATTCTTGAATAATACTAGCCTATATTTATTTAGCACTTTATACATATGCCAATGTATTTTCACCTTCTTTAATACAAAAACCCTGTGAAGTGGAACCATTCCCATTATTCAGATGAGGAAACAATCCTGGAGATTATCATACCATGATCATGAAAATGGGATGTTTCAGAGGCTTATGGCTCTTGATCTAGTCCTCTTTCCACATGTCTACCCTGACCAAAATGAATGTGATCTGGTCCCAGCCCTCAATGAGTGTATATTATAGTTAAGTAAAGGAGGCACAATGTTAGGTCTTTTATGTAAGTGCTTCAATAGAGGTATGAAGTCACTGTGACATAAGTTAAGTAAGGGGATTAATTTCAGCTGGTGGGTTTGAGGAAGACTTACTAGAAGGAGGCATTTATGCCTGGCCTTGAAAAATAGGTAAGCTTTAGTGCAGAAGTTGAGGAAGGCCACTGCAGGCCAAAGACTGAGCAGAGAGGCCCCAGTAAAGGGAGTCTGAGGGGGGTGCTGGGATGTCATTTAGTCAAGGGAAGAACAGATAAGTCTGGAGAAGGGGATTAGGGTCAGACCATGAAGGGTTCTGTATGCCTACCAACGCTGAATTCTGAAGACAATGGGAACCCCTCCAAGGTTTCTAGGTAGAGGAGAGAAACTACCAGAGATGGCCACAGGTGAATCAAGGCAAGGGTAAGTATCAATTCAGGAAGACCAGATAGAAGGGTAAAGAAGTCAGGTGTGGAGTTTGGGTGTGGATGGCAGAGACAAGAGAGTAACTGAGGAGAGTACAGGGAGGATGCCTAGGGGGGGAAGCAGTAAGTGCAGCCCTGTGCTCATGGCATCCACTCCAGGTTTTGCCTCTTCCCACAGATGCCAGAGACAGCAGAGCAATATCAACTTCTTAAGGCTTCAGTCCAGCTCCATAACTTCCTAGATGCTCCCTTGAAGGACTGTGTGATCTCCCTCTTTGGAAGGGGCCTCATTCACAGAGAGAGGAGGTATAGGTAAGAGACCACAAGCTTCTCGGGACACCTGGGTGGCTCAGTTGGTTAAACATCTGCCTTCAGCTCAGGTCATGATCTTGGGATCCTGGGATGGAGTCCTGCATCTGGGCTCCCTGCTCAATGGGGAGCCTGCTTCTCCTTCTCCCCCTCACCCCACCCACCCTTGCTTGTGCTCTCTCAAATAAATAAAATAATTTAAAAGAGAGAGAGAGAGACTGCAAGCTTCTCATCTCACTGAAACAACTCTACTTGTTAGAAAGGCAGGGATCCAAGATTAATGACTGTCTTTTTGCTGTGTTCATAGAGATAGAAAAAAAGTACCTTCTAGGGGCACCTGGGTGGCTCAGTGGGTTAAAGCCTCGGTCTTCAGCTCGGGTCAGGATCCCAGGGTCCTGGGATCGAGTTCCGCATCGGGCTCTCTGCTCAGCATGGAGCCTGCTTCCTCCTCTCTCTCTCTGCCTGCCTCTCTGCCTACTTGTGATCTCTATCAAAAAATAAATAAAATCTTAAAAAAAAAATACCCTCTAGAAGCAGAACTGAAAGATTAGGGCCTCCCTCCTCCTGGAAGACAGGAGTGAGGAAGTGCCCCACGGGCATCCACCTGACCCCGATTGCTGCCCTGGTCATGCAGGAAGAGGTTTGGTATTGCTGGTAATTGCAGGCAAGGAGTTAGGTCTGCATACTAGAAAATATCCCAGAAAGCTCAGGCTGCCTCTTGGTATGGCCAAAGAGCTGCATTCTACTAATGACAACTAATGAGCTGTTTTGGAGATTCATCCACATGTGTTAAGCCCACTGCTCTGGCAACATAAGGCTTCATTTGGTACATCCGTACTTTCTACCATGCCACTCTACAGTGATGGGCACCCAGAGAGCCTCCAGCTCTCAAACATCACAAATACTATCGCAATAAACAGCCTCACACGTCTTCTTATATACTAGCTTGAAACTCTGGTCGGGGAGGAAGGAATGTACATCACAGGATCTGGTTTGACCGGGTACTATCAGACTTGTCTGCACAATGACTGCAGAAGTCCACACCCCCTCCAGCAGTACAGGAATTTCTATATTCTTATCATTTCTCCACTTTTCTCCACTCTTGGCCATACTCAGCTTCCTTTTTTCCAAATGGAAGTAAGGTAATATCTCATTATTGTTTTGATTTGCAACTCTTCATATGTTTATTAGCCTTTTCAGTTTCCTCCTCTGTAAAATATTTGTTTTTAACTTTGCCTACTTTCCTTTTGGTGTTCCTGCCTTTCCTCCTTGTTGATCTGTAGGAGTTCCCTGTATGAGTCCTTTGCTGGTTTCAGATGTTGCAAGTATCTTCCTTCATTATTTCTTCTCTCATTGTGTCTACCACATCCTTTGCTGAAAACACAGTATACAGTTTAGAGTTCACGGTGCTTACTCATGAAATCCCTGGTAGTTTTCTGGTTATTGAGCCAATGCCTCAGCCTTATAAAACTCAATGAATCACTATTGCCAGTAGATTGAGAGAGGAGAGACTGTCAACATTTAACTATACTTTCCTGGTATCCCAGATCAACCATGGGGGAAAGCTCCTCAAAGGAAATCTGTGCTACTCTCTTAGTCACTATGAGAAGGTGCTGATAGGATGCCAAACACCATCTGTTAACAGACTGACATCTTCTGTATATGTCCACTGTACCCTCACAGCACTTAGCAATGTGAGGGATCCAAAACCACAGCCTTCCCAAACATACCCTGGTACTACTACCAAGAGTGGGACCAGTTACAGGCGATAAAAGAAATAACAGATGCAGCTTGGAAGCCCTTAAATTAGGATATTTCTCTTCTTAACCCTGCAATTGTTTGCCATAAGGAGGCTTCTGTCTTCTAACTCCTTAAAACTTCCCCTGTTTCAACAGCAAGGTACTTAAATGTTTATTTCTTCACAGTTCACCTCTTCAAGCAGGGAAGGATCAGAGTCACTGGGACTAGCAAAGCAATGGGACAGAACTACCACCTGCCTTTTCCTTTATTTCAGATTAGCTTCTGTATGGCCTGGAAACATCTTATACACTGAATTCCAGTTCACACCGACACAGGTGGGGCTCCAGAGGCTCACTGTGGAAATGGACTGCGATATGTTCCAGAACGTAACCAACTACAGAAACGTCACTGTGGAAGCCCCTGAACTTCCCGCTTAAACTTCCATTAAGTATCCCTTAATTAAAGTCTGATATTGATAACATGAACTCGGCCCACTAGAGAAATATGAAAACTATTAAGTATATAGAAAACAGGCCCTAGGAGATAAAAATAAAAGAACTGTACTCCTTTTGTACAAAGTTATCATTTTTGTTATTTACAGTATTTTGTTGCTTTGGCACTCTCTCAGTTTTACTTCATTTCCTTCTGAAGTATAGAATGGCGCTTGATAAAAGTAAATTAAAACTCATTTGACAAAGAATTTCAACTCAAGTACACACAAACTGCTCAAAAGAATGACTGCTGTAGCTGATTAGAACTAAAAAGACCATGGGGACACATCAAAAGGGCAGATGGGATAAGTTACACCCATGCAAGGAACAAGACTGGCATCAGACATTGTGGAGACCTGCAGACCACGTCAGGTCACCAGAATGCACATCATACAGGTTTACCCTGCTTTCCGATATGTGATCTTATAGACCAATGCAAAAATACAATTAAATCATGATGGCCATGCAAAAGGATTAACTAAAAAGGCCCTTAAAACCATATAAACTCTCTTATACATTTACAAATTTTTGATGTATAAACATTTTGTATTTACATTTGGAACGACATGTAATGTAGGAAAGAACAAGCATGTGTTAAGAAAAACAAACCTGTTCAATAAAGTGGGCAACCTAACAAAATGAGCTCAATACTATGAAATAATTTTGGAGGCATGGGTGGAATAACATTTAGAAGGACTTAATGTTAAGAATGATGATATTATGTAACTGCTGAAGCACTTAACGGAGCTTTGAAGTCATCTTCTCTAAATAAAGTCAGGTGTTGGATGCCTGGGTGGCTCAGTCGGTTAAGCACCTGCCTTCAGCTCAGGTCACAATCCCAGGGTCCTAAGATCGAGCCCCATATTGGACTCCTTGCTCAGTGGGGAGCCTGCGTCTCCCTCTGCCCATCCATTCTGCTCATGCTCTCTGTCTCTCTCTCTCACTCGCTCTCTCTCAAAATAAATAAAAATCTTAAAAATAAATAAAAATAAAGTCAGGCATTTTTGTTCTAAATACAGTTCTGATCAGAATCAGATCTTTAGACCCACAAATCCAAACGAAACCAATGTGCTAGTCTCAACCCACTGCATTTCTGGTAGAAAGAAACTTTGGAAGGTTACTTACTGAACTACTGGCAGGTCACCATTTTATTAAGATTATCAACATGTTTAACAATGAAACAACACACTTTATTGCAAATAGGGAATAAGGTAGCTTCTACACAAATCTCTGAAAGGTGATTCAGGAACACAAACTCATGCAATTACCTTTTGAATCTAGCACAGAAAAATATATCATACTCATATAGTTATAAATAACTGCCAGTCTGGCCTAACCAACCAACAATCTTTGGTAACAATGTCTCTTGACAAGCATGGACGGGAACTCCCTTTTGATCAGGAGAGCATTCTAGCCTCATTTTAAAAGCAGACATCAGAGGCTACCTGTGATAGTAAGGAAAGGAGAGAGGAGAGTACAAAGGAGCCTGAAAACTCACAATTCAAGTTCATTCTGAGTGAGTTCCTTGATTCTGTTCATGCAATGATCAACAGCATTAATGAGTAAAGGGATCCAACTATCTTCTGGCTGTGGGGTCACATGACTTGCTCTGCAAATGGAATGGGGAAAAAGAGTAGTTAAATTTATACTGGGAAGGCGAAACCTACTCTCAACAAGGAACACAAAAACTAGTAAGAAAAGGCAAATTTCTTTGTAGAAACTTAGCGGCTCCACAACTGAAGTGGAAAGAAAACACCACACCCAACTTCTTCCACTTCTTAAAATGGGGCTTTGGGAATTGAGAATGACTGGATGGGTTTATTCTCTAAAAAGCTATTTGATGAGAAGTCCTCATACTCACTTAGCAATTTCAAGTGCCTTCTTTAAGACAGATACAAGTTTCGCAGACTAGAAAAGAAACAAAGAAGTTACTCACCCTGAGCGCCACGTAAAAAGGGAAGGAGAGCTAAGATATACTAAAGGACTCAAGTAATAAACTATAAAAAAAAAAAAGGCAGAAAAAAATCCAAACAAAAAACCTTGAAGGAAACTGCAAAAACAAAAATTCTGATTAGATTAGGGTGGCAGGATTATAGGTTTCTTCTCTATTTACAAAATCTTATTAATAGTGTTGCTATAACATTCCTGTAAGTTTTTAAAAAATTTTTAATACTTTTAAATTTAAAAAAACTAGAAAAAATTAGAATTTAACCTGAATTTATCCCAACTGCAGTTCTAAATATATAGTAGAAACAGGTAGTGTTCTTTTTTAAAAAAAGAATATGTACATAATTTTAAGCACACCAGTAACAAGATAACATGAAAACATATGTATTCCACCAATCTATGGTACACATTTTAAAATTTTTATTTGGGGTAACTGACAAGGCATATTACTAAAGATACTTATTTCTTAGGAAGTCAATTTTTTAAAAAAGTGAATGGGAAAAAAAGTTAACACCATTCTACTTTAAGGTGTTCACATACTGTGAAGATAAATTAGATGGTGGAAATTCATCAACTATATCAAATATTTCAGGACAGATAGTTCTGAATGTAAGATATAAGCCATTTGGCAGTTTTACTTCTCCTTCCAATAACTATAGAGATAATCTGAGTCTCTAAAAATGAGACAAGAGAATTCTCTCTAGCACAGGACTCAGGATGTGAAAAAATAAAATAAAACCATATTTTTATAAAGACCTTGACCCTCTGTAGTTCAATCGCCCAATGTGTTTATATTAGAACAGAGTATGTTTCTGGACACAGATTTTTGCCTACACCAGAAATCAGAAACAGTGATTTTGGGTTAACAGGATCCTAAAGTAGTGTGGTCATTCAGACTTTCTTTTCAAAGTAGCATTTTCTAAGGTCTTTGGATTCTTCTAAGTGATTACCCAAATGGTTACAGAACAGAGTACTACCAGAACTCAGGGCTTCAGTAAAGATTTATCAAGCAGAAATACATGTAAGAACTATGACACTATTGTTATATTGGCATCTAACTGACAAATAAATGTATTTCCTATAGCTTAAAGGAAATACTAGTAGGTAGTAAAATCCTACCAGTTAGGTCAGTAGCTTTTCCCTCAAAGCTGGTACTTACATTGATTCGCACAGTCAAGTGGCACATGGGTGGATATATGCTCAGAGCCAAATCATCCACACTAAGGGCAGAAAGCAAAAATAACCATTAACAATAAAAGGAACAAAGCTCAACTGGGTAGTTTCCAGTGATGTGACCAGTGAGAACCTAACTGTCCGTAAATGCCTATCAATTCCTTAAATTGGGTAACCAGAATCAATTCAACTGGTATTTACTAAACACATACATACCCCATTTCATTAGAAATGGGGGGGGGAAAAAACTCCCTTGGCCTTTATGGTAGGACATGATTAATTCAGTTTAAAATGGGAGGCTCCGAGGTCACCTGGGTGGCTCAGTGGATTAGGTGTCTGACTCTTGGTTTTGGCACAGGTCACATCTCCAAGTCCAAGTCTGGAGATTGAGCCCCACCCCTCTGGGCTCCATGCTCAGTGGGGAGTCTGCTTCCCCTCTCCTTCTCCCTATGCTCCTCCCCGCTCCCTTGCTCATTGCTCTCTCTCTTTCAAATATTTAAAATGGGGGGATCTGAAACCATTAATTTAGTAACTGATGCAAGTGGAGTTCATCCATGGAACAGCACTCAAGTGGGCACTACTTTAACCAAGTGGTGAAATTTAGTACCACCGGGGTGCCTGGTGGCTCAGTCATTAAGTGTCTGCCGTCGGCTCAGGTCATGATCCCAGGACCCTGGGATCCAGCCCCGCATTAGGCTCCCTGCTCAGTGGGAAACCTGCTCCTTCTCCCACTCCCCCTACTTGTATTCCCTCTCTCCTGTCTCTCTCTGTCAAATAAATAAAATCTTTAAAAAAAAAAAAAGAAAGAAATTTAGTACCAACAAACTAACATGTCCCTTGCCCACATGATGCAATGAGAGGCACAAAATACTCAAATACATGATGTCCTTGCCAAAAAAATATTTAACTTGAAAATAATCTATAATCATGACAAAGACAATAATGTGAATCCAGATTTTTGGATATTCTGCAAGACAACTGCCCTTTAAAAAGTCAATGTCAAAAAATACTAAAAAGGGCAGGGACTGTTATAGTTGCAAGAGACTACAACCATACGAGACTACTCCAAGAGATGATAACCAAATGCAATGTGACACCATGACAGAACCCCAGATTAAAAAATAAAATTTTAAAGAAGCAATAAAATACATTTAGAGACAAATGGGAAAATTTGAATATTAAATATTATTCTATTTAATGTTAAATCTCTTGGATGTAATAACAAGAATATTTGTTCTTAGGAGATACATGCTGAAGAATTTAGGGGTGAAATGTCACTGATGTCTGCAACCTATTCTCAAATGGTTCAGGAGAAAACTGGCACATCTAACCATAGAGAAATAAACCAATACTGAAAAAAACATCTGAGCAACAGGTGAATCTAGCTAAATGAAGGATATATGGGTGTTCACTGCAATACTTTTTTTTAACTTTCCTATAGACTGAATATTTTCAAAATAAAAAACTGGGGGAAAAGCTTGGGGTGACAGCACAAGCTAAGATCACACACTGCTACTCATATGTTTCAAGTGGGGATCCTGCTTACCTAGGGCTGATCTCATCAGAAATATCCACAATGTCATCCAGCTGGGCGACCTGATCTTTCTTCCCATTCTCTGCCACTGAGATCCGGATTTTCTTCAGGCAGGCTTTGGATGCTCTCACCAGTGCAAGACATGGGATTATGAGCTCTTGATCCTCCTCTGACCAGTATAAGTCCCGATTGTTTGGACACCCCAACCTATCATCCTCTTCATCACCTTGGCTGTCAGAGTTGTCCTCAGTGTCATTTAAGAGGCCACAGTATGGGTCACATTCTTCCACGGCCTAAGATATGCCAAAAAAAAAAAAAAAAAAAAAAAAGAGAGAGAGAGAGAGAGACTGTTATACTTTCAGCCTCATATCTGAGTTATCCCAAAACATCACCCAGCTACTTCACCAATGGCCACACTTGAATCACTTCATAAACCCCGTTCTCACTCTCCTAACCCAGCAAAGGACAGAGGAGAATGGTATAAATCACACACTGGCATGAGGTAGGAGATAGTCAAAATCCAGAAATGAGGATGGGACTTAATTGAGTCAATGCTCAGGCCATCTCTTTCATTACAATTCTCATCCACTATCATGGAGCTGTCCCCTTACCTGTTCCATTTCCTCATGTGCATCCTTCACAAGATCCACACTCTTCGTCAGCATTGAAAGGGCTGCAGCTTTGTTATCTAGGAGTGAAAAATCAGAAGCACTAGAATAAAAGAAGAAGCCTATAATTCTGTCAAGTCTGCAAATAACAACCAATAGTGTTCCCATTTGAGAAGAGTGCCCAGGATAGTCAACAAGAGCAGTGGTTTAATGTAAAATTTTTCTAATACCCATCCTCTAGGTACCCAGATAGGAGTTAAAAAGCTTTTCATCATTCACCACAAAAAGAAATAAAATGGTCACACAAGGGGCACCTGGTTGGCTCAGTGGGTTAAGAATCTGCCTTTAGCTCAGGTCATGATCCCAGGGTCCTGGGATCAAGTCCCATGTCCAGGTCCCTGCCCAGCTGGGAATCTGTTCCTCTCTCTTCCTCTCCTCCCCACCCCCGATTTGTGCTCCCTCCCTCTCTTGCTCACACTCTCTCAAATAAATACATAAAATCTTTTTTTAAAAAATGGTCCCATGGGGCGCCTGGGTGGCTCAGTGGGTTAAGCCTCTGCCCTCAGCTCAGGTCATGATCTCAGGGTCCTGGGATCGAGTCCTGCATCGGGCTCTCTGCTCAGCGAAGAACCTGCTTCCTCCTCTATCTCTCTCTCTGCCTGCCTCTCTGCCTACTTGTGATCTCTCTCTGTGAAATAAATAAATAAAATCTTTAAAAAAAAAAAAATGGTCACATGATGTTTCTCATCAAGGTCCTCATGGATGAACACTACTTTCGACCTGGCTGGCACTACCTCATAAGTGCTTCAGTGTGTCCTGGGCAGGACCAGGAGAACAAACCACATTTGTTCAACAAGATAGGGCCACAGAAAGAGGGCTAAAAAAAAGTATGAGAACTAAACGGACTGAGAAAATATACGAATACTTATCTTTTGATGTTGGTGATAAACTATTATATTTTACTAAACTGTAAGTTAAAATACATCCATGCTACAAAACTAGAAACTAGATAGAAGAGTTTCTATCTGCTTTGGCTAACAGAGTCAATGGCCCATTTCCCACTCTGACCCACCTTTTGGTATCCGAGGCACCTGCTGGCATGCAGTCCAGACACTGTTGTAGGAAATAAGGTCACTGTTATCTGGGCTGGAGAAAGGAATCAATAAGGATATATCAATAACCAAGGTTCCTCTCTCCTAAAAAAACCCCTTCCTACTAGTCATCATTCTCAGCTGTTAGTAACTTTGCTGTTAAATGAGTTTTTCCCCCTCCCTGAAGCAATAAACCCCATTAACTGATAACCCCAACTGTGGTATTACTACCTTTGACCTGGAGTAATGAAAAGCACATCCACAAGTTGAGCCATTCCATCTACGATGTCCAGAGTGGCGTTCCGTACCAGCTTTCTCAGGGTGATTCCTGAAGAAACCCAAAGACTAAGTAAGTAGGCTGGTCTTTCCAGAAGTCACCATCTGCTTTCTTCAGAGTTTAAGCCCTTCAGAACTTGAGGTAATGTGCACCCATATCCTTTAATTGGAGTGCCAAAACAAAACTCAGGTCTTATGTATCTCCCCATGCCATTTTCTTGCTCCTCCCACCATTCCTAAGTACTGTCCTCTAAAAGAGATCTAGAACAAAATCTTTCTAAGACAGCATGTATCCATTCATTAAGGTCAATGGTCTCTTGACAACTGTGGATGAAACAGATGAAGTTTAAAGCATCTATGACTAAACTTAAGATCCATGAGACACATTCATTTATAATTTTGGCATGATTATAATCAAAGCATTAATCTATAGGCAGAGTTAGAGGTCACTTAACCATAAAGGAGCTCAGAAACAAGATGTGATGTAATATGGGTGGAGGAGATGCTATAGATCCAGCATCTGTAGTGGTTAGAATGGGTTAGAGAGGGAGGAGCCAGTGAGAATTAAAAGCCTTAGAGTCAGGCAAAGCAGGGAAAATGCTAACAAAGCATCTGTACCTTAGCATGAAAGTTTATTTATGGAGGTCACTAATGTTATAAAATTATCCTTGAGTGCATTTTATGGAAGAAAGATACATTACATGCTCAAATTGAGGACAAGGTAAAAGTCACAGGACATAAACTATCATATTAGCAAAGAGCTACCCTATAAATGAAACATTTCTGTGCACACAATGGCTTACCCTGATCCTTGGGAAGTGAATAGTATACTGCAGTGATTGTCTTGATGGCAGCATGGACTTGTTCGCAGAACCTCTTGGTTTCCTATGAGGTGATGGATCAATTTCAGAATAAAAAAAAACTGGATTAGGTTCATCAGTCCATCTACTGTAGAAGAGAGCAGACAACTGTACAGCATGATCTACAAACATTTTCTGTAGTCCTACTATGACTTAGGGCTTCTGCTGCTCTTGCACATAGCAGAGAGGAGTTAGCTGGACACAAGAGAATGAGGTGACGACTCAATAAAATATTAAAAAAAAAACAGCAGGAAAGGGGTGCTGGGATGGCTCAGTTGGTTAAGCATCTGCCTTCAGCTGAGGTCATGATCCCAGGACCCTGCATCAGGCTCCCTGCTCAGCAGGAAGTCTGCCTCTCCCTCTTCCTCTACCTCTGCCCCTGCTCATGTGCTCTCTGTCTTGCTCTCTCTCTCTCTCTCTCCAATAAATAAATAAAATATTAAAAAAAAAAAGCAGGAAAAACTTATTCCTAATACTCTCCACATCATGAGGTACCCATGATCTGCTGTGAGGTGTTCCTCTTATCTCAGACCAGGAGTTGGTAACTACAGCCTATGGGCCAATTAGATCCACTGTCAGTTTTTAAAAATAAAGTGTTACTGGGGTGCCTGGGTGGCTCAAGGGGTTGAGCCTCTGCCTTCGGCTCAGGTCATGATCTCAGGGTCCTGGGATCGAGTCCCGCATCGGGCTCTCTGCTTGGCGGGGAGCCTGCTTCCTCCTCTCTCTCTGTCTGCCTCTCTGCCTACTTGTGATTTCTGTCGGTCAAATAAATAAATAAATAATCTTTAAAAATAAATAAATAAGTAAATAAAGTGTTACCAGCATACAGCCAAACTCTTGTTTATATATTACCTCCAGCTGTGTTCCCACTACAAGGACAAAGTTAACTAGCTCACCTTCAAAGCCTAAAATATTTACTATTTCACTTTTTATTTTTATTTATTTATTTATTTAAGATTTTATTTATTTTTTGACAGAGATCACAAGTAGGCAGAGAGGCAGGCAGAGAGAGAGGGAGAAGCAGGCTCCCTGCTGAGCAGAGAGCCCAATGCGGGACTCGATCCCAGGACCCTGAGATCATGACCTGAGCCAAAGGCAGAGGCTTAACCCACTGAGCCACCCAGGCACCCCCCTATTTCACTTTTTAAAGAAGAGTTTGCCAACCCTTAGATCATTAGCCAGGTGTCTGATCTCTAACAGAATCACAGTATACCTAAAGATAATTTAGCATAGACTCAACATTGCTCAATGTTGACTATTTTCCTTCTAAGCAGTCACTGGCTTTCTCCTATCTTCCTTGTCCTCACTTTTCTGCTAAATTCTAAGCCAGTGCTATGTAAAATATGGTCCACAGACTGGCGCCAGTCTGTGAACAGTTACCAGTCTGGGATGGTGAATAAGCACAGTGACTGAAAGTGTTTAAAAAAATTTTTATGGCAATGTGACATTGCTTCAACATCCAAACACTTAAAAAAAATAAGTAAAGCCATTCTTCAGTAAACTAAGGTGCAAGATTCTAAGAAAAGAGTTGTTATTCAAATACACATAATTCAAATATAAATAAAACTTTTCACCTATGAATGAAACCACTGTCCTGAGCACGTATGGAAAAATAGTTCTATGCTCCCTCCTCATGGTATGTTACTAGCTACGAATTTTAGCAACAAGTCCTGAGTATATTTGAAAGAAAGCAGGCAAACAGATAAGAAAAATAAGGTAATACTACTCCCCTTAAAATAAATATTGACTTCCTTGCACAAAGCTTTTAAAATGCTCTCAAACACTTCATTTCTTATTTTCTCATCATAGATCTCTGGGGTCTATAGGAGGAGAGTTTATCATTGTAGGTGTAGCAAAAGAATATTTTTTCATTTCAAAACATCTTGATATACAGACTGAAAAAGAGAATCAAACTATTGACTATGAAAATAAGGCAATAAATATGCCATTTTTAAATAATCTTACTCCTAAATTAAGTATGCCTAGTTCTAGAAAAATGGCATAAAGCATACCTGGTCATAGCCAACATATTGTAAAACTAAGTTTTACAATAACAGGTAATTTAAAAATGTACAAATCTGGGGGCGCCTGGGTGGCTCAGTGGGTCAAAGCCTCTGCCTTCGGGTCAGGTCATGATCCCAGGGTCCTGGGATCAATCCCCGCAGCATCAGGCTCTCTGCTCAGCAGGGAGCCTGCTTCCTCTTCTTTCTGGCTGTCTCTCTGCCTACTTGTGATCTCTGTCTGTCAAATAAATAAAATCTTTTAAAAAAATTTAAAAATTAAAAAAAAAATAAAAATGTATAAATTTGGGATACCTGGGTGGCTCAGTTGGTTAAGCGTCGGTTTTTGGCTTGGGTTGTAATCTCAGGGTCCTGGGATTGAGTCCTGAGTTGGGTTCCCTGCTCAGCAGGGAGTTTGCTTCTCCTTTTGCCCCTCCCCATCACTCATGCTCTCTAATAAATATAATCTTTTTAAAAATAAAAATAAAAATAAAAATGCATAACTTCTTGTTCCAGCTATTCCACTTCTGGGAATTTTTTTTTTTTTTTTTTTTTTTTTTTACTGATAATACATACATACAAAGACTGTCCTAGGCAATTTACTATAGCACCGTTTATAAGTCACAAGTTGTAAAGAGCTTAAATATCCCCATAAAGTATTGGTTAAATAAATTATGGCTATATCCACTCTACTGAATACCATGCAGCCTTATAAAGAACTGAGCAACTTTAAATGTCCTGCTAAGAATCAATGTGCAATCCATGTTATTAATTTTTTTAAAGGAAGATCCAGAAAAGTGTTTATGGTATCCTATCATTGTGTAAAAAAGAAGCATGCATATACACATAAGTGCGTCTATGCATCGAATATATATGGAATAATACAAAAGTAACTGGGGAGGGGAAATATAAACTTTTAGCACACTTTGACATCTTCAGAATTTTATATGTATACATATGTTACTGATTAAATATAAAAAGTAATTCGATACAAAAAGGGTATTATGTAGTGTGACAGAAAAGCTGTAGTTTAGACACCATAAACCCTAATTTCAATCCTAGCTCCACTGCTTATTTACCTTAACCTGAGCCTCTAAGCTTGCTTACTCATGTATCAGATGGGAATCACGTATGTGAAAACACCTACCAAATAGCGAGTGTTTAAAAAATATATGTCAGAAAGGGAATAACCAGGGATGAACTGAAAGTTGAACAGGTACCTATTTAGAAGATCTGCCTACGCCGTGCCAGGAACTGCACCTGGCAATTTGGCCTCCGCTGCAATCCTGTGAGATGAGAACCGCAATCCTATTTGACAGGTGTGGAAAATAAATCCCCTGGCTTGAGTGTAAAAGTGGAAAGAAGGTGACTGGATTCCTAATGAACGAGGCAACACAAGGATTCCAGGAAAGTAAAGCTCACCTGTGGAGAGGGCAGTGGAACTCGAGAGAAGACTTCTGTCAGAGTCGTGGCTTCCCTTGCCACGTTCACAGCTGCCTCATCTGAGGGGAGGAGCCTATATGTTAGTGCCAAAACGATCTGCCTGCAGCTGCTGCACGGGCTTTAAAAATGTCAGCCTTACCAGCTAAGACCTCTCAACACACCTCCCCAAATCAATGTTTCATAACCCCAACTCCGAAATACAAAGGATTGGTAAGGTGAAGTATCCTGAGAC
>NW_019154088.1:11838767-11849690 GCF_002288905.1 Enhydra lutris kenyoni | reverse complement strand
GATGCGGTGGGAGGGGGAGATGCGGTGGGAGGGGGAGATGCGGTGGGAGGGGGAGATGCGGTGGGAGGGGGAAAAGCGGGAGGGGGAAAAGCGGGAGGGGGAGAAGCGGGGGGAAAAGCGGGAGGGGGAGAAGCGGAGGGAAAGGGGTCGGTACACCGAAAGGCATGAGAAATACAAGTCCCCAACACGAGAGGTACTCACTGAGTTTCCTCCAAAACGTCTCAGGATTAAACTCCTTGGTGGTCTCTCGGGCTTCGCCGACTAGTGGGTTTGGCATGTGGGCCGGGCGGGGGCGAAACGAAGAGCACAAGTAAGCCCAGCCACCCCCGACCCCCACCTCCTCCGCCCGTGCCCCCGCCCCTGCCGGCCTCTTCCCAAATCAAGCCCGCCCCTGCCGCCGCCTGTCTCAACGGCGTCAGCTCACCCCGCAACCCAGGCAAGAGCAACCGCAGCTCCACCGCCAATCGCCGGAGCTGCTCCAAAGGCGGAACTACGGTGGGGACCGCGGTTGTAGGTGCAGCTGCACTCGCCATCTCACTATATCGTCTGGAACCTCGGGACAAAAGCGACCAAGAAAGGGGCTAGGGCCGCACTTCCATAGGCTTTCCACATCCGGGAGTCACAGGTACGGGCTCGTTTCCGGCAACAACCCTCCCGGCCCCGCCCTACAGCCCCCGCCCCACCTCTTTTTATCTCGCCCGGCCGGGCCACGCCTTTCTCCCCGCCCCGGAGGTCCGGCCACGCCTCCCTCCCACCCCGGGCCGTCTGGTCACGATTCGCCCCTCCCCTAGAGGCCCGACCACTCCTCCTCCCGCTCTCAGAGGCCTGGTCTCAATCTCTCTCTCTCTCTCTCTGGTCTCAATCTCTCTCTCTCTCTCTCTCACACACACACACACACACACACACACACACACACACACACACACGCAACGCCCAATCGGGGTTCTTAATCATTACTCTTTTATTTGATTAGCTGAAAGCACCCCCACCTAAAGAACCCGAAAGCCTATAACCCCGAGGGAAAAGAAGACTTGGAGCTAATATCTCAAGGGTAGTCAGGGGAGGGCCCAAGTTCCTACCGCTTACCTACCCCTCTAGTGGCACCCTTGCCCGTGAGTTCCACACACTGTGCTAGGTACTTTACATGAGGTAACCATAAAAAATACAGTGGGCTTCTGATACTCCCATACACACACCCAGACCCTGCCCTGTGGATCTCCTGATTAGAACTTTTTCACAAAAGTAAATCAATCCCCTGCCTTCCTGGCGAAGGAAGGAATCATGGCATTATTTCGATTTTTCTGCAGTCCATTCTGCAGGAATCAGTAGTGAGTAATCCCCCCAACTCCCAGATGTCCAGGTTGCAGCAGCTCCCTGAAGCTTGCCCCCAGCACTGGCCTTCCACCTGCTGCTGGGGCAGAAGCCTGGGCTACAGAGGCAGATGGTGACACAAGACCTTCAGGAGCTCAAGTGGCTTTTTAACTGTGCTATGAAGGTTCCAAGCTCAGTAGAGTTCAGAGTCCACACGCAACGAATGATAACAGGTGTCAACAGTGTTAACCAGGTCCGCAAAGGGGAGAAGAAAAAAGCTAGAGCACCATATGTCATATGAAGAAAGTAGCAGGAATAGATCTGCCAGATGTACAGCAGTAACATAAGTAGGTGAACAGGTATAACTTTCAAGTATTTTCCTTGATGGAGATGAGACCGGAAGTTGTGGCCAAAGCACCGCTGCAGCAAGCTCCAACACAGGTAAGCCATCAAGGGTATGTTAAAAAATGCCAGCTGGAAAAAGAAGCAGAACAGAACCATGAGCAAGACCTTAGAGGGTCGGGCCTCATTAACGCATTATTAGTGGCACCTAAGGATATGTTGCTCTCTCTCGGGGGTTAACTCTCTGATTCTTTATGATTCAATCACATTTGCTCACAAGAAGTGACTTATGGTTGTATATTTGCCTGTATCTTTTTGTTCATCTTAAGGGGTGCCTGGGTGGCTCAATGGATTAAAGCCTCTGCCTTTGGCTCAGGTCATGATCTTAGGGTCCTGGGATTGAGCCCCGCATCGGGCTCTCCGCTCAGCAGGGAGCCTGCTTCCCTTCCTCTCTCTCTCTACCTCCCTCTCTGCCTTCTTGTGATCTCTGTCAAATAAATAAAATCTTAAAAAAAAAAAGTAGGTATCATTTATGTTGAAGCCCTCAGTAATGTTTAAGGTGGAAATGAATATATGTATAGATATGTACATAAACACACTTTTCTTTTTGGCAGAGTGAAGGGGGACTTAGGTATCAGTATTTTTTTTTCTTATCTCTGTGTTTTTTATTAATTTTTTCTATTTTAAGTAAACTTTACACCACACATGGGCTTGAACTCAGAACCCCAAGATCAAGAGTTGCATGTTCCACCACCTAAGCCAGCCAGGTGCCCCTATTATCTCTGTATTTTTAATTAAAGTAGCATTATGAGTACTAGAATACAAATCAGAAGATTTAAGTTATAATCTAAGCTTAGCTGCTGTATGATTCACTCATTCATTCATTCACCAAATAATTGCCTATTACACCAAATAAAGGCCCATTACGTGGCAGGCATGATGCCAGGCTCTAGGCTAAGGACACGCAGCAAAGATGCATCATAGAGCTTACATTCTAACAGAGAGAAGAGAGACCAAAACAATAAACACAAAAGATCACTATAGTTGTGACACATTCAATGAAAAAAATAAATGAGTCACAAGAGGGTAACTGAGAGATGGGTTCTCTGAGGCCTGAAGAGCAGGAATGACTCCGTGGAAGGAAGCACATTCCAGGCAGAGGAAACAAATAACCCCTGAGGTGGGAGAGGCCTTGGCCTACTAAAGACCCATGAGCCTGGAACATGATGAGCCAAGTGGAAACTGAGGCAGTCAGCAGGACTCAGATCATGTTGCTGCTCTGCTTAAAGGTTTTAAGCTGAGGAGTGAGCTGATTAAGGTTTTGAAAGGAGTGACTGCTCTGTGGCAAACTGAGAGTAGGGAAGCAAGGGTAGCAGTGGGAAGACCAATCTGGGTTCCTGCAGTGGACCAGGCAAGGAATAATTATGGGTTAGACTAGCGTGGTGGTAGCAGAGATGAAGAGAAGTGGTGGATTCAAGATATGCATCGGAGGGAAACCGAACAGGGTATTACTTGCTAATGGATTAGATATAGGGTATTAGAGGGAAAGGGAAAAATTAAAGATACATCCTAGAAAAACTTACCGAAATTGTAAAGAACTGGGGGAGGAAGAGGTTTGAGGTAGACACGTGATATTGAGATGCCTGTTAGATATCTAAGGGGAGATGTGAAATGGCAGGTGGATATATAGACACTTGAAATGCAGAGAACAAGTCAAGGGCAGAGATAACACATTTGGGAGCCACTGGCCTAGATGATACATAAAATCCACTACTGGTGTACTATTTATTAAAATATGAATATAGGGGTGCTTGGGTGGCTCAGTCGTTAGGCGTCTTCGGCTCGGGTCATGATCCCAGGGTCCTGGGATGGAGCCCCACATCGAGCTCCCTGCTCAGCGGGAAGCCTACTTCTTCCTCTCCCTCTCCCACTCCCCCCTGCTTGTATTCCTTCTCTCTTTGTCTCTGTCCAATAAATAAATAAAATATTTTAAAAATATATGAATATAAACCCTACCTTTTAGTAAGGCTCAGGTTTTATTTGGTATAAGAGTGCTCCTGTGAGACAGCCTCCACCTACATAATAGACAACTGAACGAGACTCACGACCTACTCACATATAAAATGCTGCTATACAGAGAACGTTCTGGTCTGTGGTCAATGTTTATAGGCAGAAGTCTTCCTTGATTCTCTCTAATCCTGCCAATCACCTTTACTACCCTATTATGAGGCTGTGAGCTCATTCTGAAAAATGTTTTTGGATCTCTTCCCAAACATGAGATCATTACCTGAGATTTTAGTACCTTTAGCCCCAATAGGTGAATAAAATACATAGTAGGTAAATACTTTCCAAACTATATACAGAGATTTGCTATTGGTTAGTTGTGTTTGTGTGTGGGGGTGTGCATGTCTGTGTGCTTTAAGATTTCATTTATTTGAGAGACAGCACAAGCAGGGGGAGAGGGAGAGGGAAAAACAGACTCCCTGCTGAGCAGTGAGTCTGATATGAGGCTTGATCCAGGACCCTGAGATCATGACTTGAGCTGAAGGTAGATGCTTAACCAACTGAGCCACCTAGGCACCCCTGTGTATTTCTTTTAAAGGAATCTTAATATACATGTAAACCTAACCTATTAGTATTTTCCCAAACAAACAGCAGCTAAGACATCACTAAAAAGCCCAGGTCTGGTTCTTGCCCAGTGCAGCTTCCCCTGGACAATAGACCTATTTTTCTTGTGTGTCTATTTTTCCTTTCCTTCCTCTGAAACATTTTCCTTCTTATCATAATCAATTTTGGTTTACTTACTTATTCTTCTGTAAGTCCCTTATCTCATTTTTCATCAAGGGAAAGGCACAGTAAAACAAACTACAAAACCAAAAATCTCTTTCAGAAACTTTTTAGAAACGCTTCCTGCCGAATGTATTTAGATGTTACGAGAGAGTGGTGGAAGAGAGAGCTTAGGAAGCATTTGAAAAACAATTGAAACATTGAAAACAAACAAAACAGCAAATATTAAATTAGGAAATATGATCTGTGGTGTTTAGTTTGAGGCTCTGGATTTAATTCATAACTGCTATATAATTAGTCCAAAAGGCCAAGGCATTCTTAGATTCCATTTCTGACCCCTTACCTGCAGAATGCCAACTACAAATGTTAGGCTGCCTTGTAGGAAATGTCCATCAACAAACATCCCAAAGGAAAAGCAGCAACCCAATTTGCCTTTGGTGATCTCACCAACGAACCATGGTCCTGAAAGAGGCAATGGGGACAAAAGGAGAAGATTAAATGATTATGATTCTGATTATATACATCACAAGGTACATTTACAGGAATAACACAGTGTGAGAGTAGTCATTGGTAAGCATTTTATTGGCATAATTTTTCTTCTTTACTGATCTGTATGTTGCACCATACATCTTAGCTAACCAACCATTTGCTCCTTACTCCACTTTTGTCTGATTATGAAATCATCTGAGTACATGCTATACCTGAATAGATTCCAGAAACAGGTCAGAGTATGTTCAGAAACTTTAGAAGATTCTGTTGCAATAATAATCTTAATATAATGCATTAACATTTCCTTTAAGAAGCAAAGAGGTAGTCTGTGGAAGTTAATTTTCCAGATAACTGATATTTACTCCTTTAAGCAATGAAACTTCAACCACTTTCATCTTTCTAAAATGCATTTCTTCTCTTTCTTATTAATATTCATGAATGTATTCTGACCTTTTCTTGCTGACCCAAGTCATTACTTTGTACATCAACTATACACTCAAGGTTAACATGTAAAAAATTTAATTTCTTTTTCATTTACAATGCCAGAATAACTTTTTGCTTCTCCCTATTACTTAATGTCCTTCCTAGCGTGTAGGTTTCTGGAACTACTATATTGTCCAGAGTGATAAATGGACAGTCAAGACTTCCTTTCTCAAAATGCAAATCTGTTGGTAAGAACAGGGTTCAGCTTTAAAAAGTCATAGGTAATTTCCTCAGATGTTATTATATAACCTCCACTGGATACAGGGTCTAAAAAAGTGTTTTCCCTGAAAGTTTCAACTTTTAAACATGGAGCAACTTCTACTCTTTTAATGTTTTCTTTTACAGCCAGGAGCCAAATCATGTGCTTCACCCTCTAGTATAAGGCAAGTGTCTAAAATAGCTTCAACCTATCTTCTAAACTGACCTCCAAAGGGCCATCCACCAAAGCCTGGTACACAGAATTGTACAGTGTTGTATTTTTTTATCTAACTACTCTCTGTTCTCTGGTGGGAGTTACTAATTGGCAAAGAAAAGTCTTGAGGTGGAATAAAAGTATAAGACAAAGACTAAGCAATGAATAGGCTAATCTACTCCTAACTGACTTTAAGTCACTAAGGAACCTTAGTAAAAAGCTGTAAATACAGAACCACAGTGCTTCCTGCTTCCATAAGTGGCTGAGGGACTAAGTATTGGGTATGAGAATATAACAGAAGAACTTGGATATGCCTGAACTCACCACTCATCTCAGGTTCTCCTTTTTGAGCTGAGTTTTTGAGGGGTATCCATAAGTAAATATTCACTGAAGTACATACTAGGCATTGTGCTAAGTGCTGGGCATAGAGGAGAACAAGACAGACAAGACTTCAGTGGATATTCTAATGAGGGAAGAGATGATAAACACAGAAGATAATCACAGGTTCTGATAAAGTAAGGAAGGAAATAAAAAGTGTGATGAGATAAAGGATAAAACTTCAAGGTACTCAAAGAAGGCTGCTCTGTACACACACACTAATTATTTAATGGTCTTCTCAGCTTAAGTTAACTCTGTGTCAACTAAATGTCCTTCAAACATGTTAGGAAAGAACTTTATTTCCTAAGATCATGTTCCAGGAAATGATTTATGAAGAATCCATGTGTTGTTCATTATGCTCTCAAGAGTCTAAATGACTCTTTTGTCAAAATACTCCATACATCTTTTAGCAGAATTCTTCACAATCTCATGTTTCCTAATTGACTTACCCAGTGCTGTATACAGGGTTAGCAACAACACAGAATAGTAGAAGATGTTTAGTTTGCTCAGGACGTGGAGAGAAAAGGAAGTCAAATTTATAAATCCTGGAGACCCTAAATAGAATAAATTTGAAAAAACAAACAGTGAGCACATGCAAAGTTTTCTTTCTTTCTTTCCTTCCTTCCTTCTTTCTTTTTTTCGAATTAGTTTCAGAGGTAGCATTTAGTGATTGGTCAGTTGCATACGACACCCAGTGCTCAGTAAATCAAGTGTAAGGCCCATCACCCAATTACCCCATCCTCCCACCCAAATCCCCTCCAGCAACCCTCAGTTTGTTTCCTAGAGTTAAGAGTCTCTTATGGTTTATCTCCCTCTCTGATTTCATCTTATTTTGTTTTTCCTGCCCTTCCCCTATGTTCATCTGTTTTATTTCTTAAATTCCACACGAGTGAAATTATATGATACTTGTCTTTCTCTAAGTTCAATTTCTTTATAAGATTTTCTAGAAGACTTCCATGGGCTATCTTTTGTTATATGGTAACTATAGAGATGACACCACTTTAAATTCAGAAGTTGGCAGGAATCCTGAGAAGCCAGTCCAATTAGAACTGCAGAGAGTAGAAAGTTCAAGGCAATGGTGTGGTTGGGAGACACGCACATGCACACATGCACGCACACACTTATAGCTGCATAAACATGTAGGCTTGAAATAGAGTGCTGTGCTCAAAGTCTCTGTTTTCTATGGGATTTAGTATCCAAATGTACAAACTTCCAAGTGGTATATAAAAATATATCAAAGAAGTATCAAAATTTCTCCAGTCTAATCTTAAGTATGAATAACCGTCCAATATTTCTTTCCCATATGTGACATAGCTCCTAACTCATAGCTATTCTCTTACTCTAACTGAAGGAGATCCCTAAAGCTCTTCGAATTAACATCTCTTAAAATATAATGCCAAAAATGCCAAGCATATAGGCTTCACACACAGAGTAGCTCCATTCTGTGACCAGACTAAAATATCACAGATCCTCAACCTCAGCCAGCCATTTTTTCACTCATGTGTGTGGCTCGTCATAAACCAGAAGACATGACTGGAAACTTGGTACACACTGAGCACCCCTAGAGGTGAAAACTACTGAAAGAACCAGTCCCAATGAAAGACAGCCTGATGTAAGTTAAATAGTATGTCTTTCCTAATGGCTAACATATCCATTTTGTACTTAAAACACTGTTCAGTCTGACAGTTGATTTTGTACAAAACCTGGTAACAAATGATCTTCCCCACTTTGTGACATTATTGCTACTCATTCCTCTCTTAAGAGTCTTTCTTGTTCTAGTCTGGTACTTCTCAAAGTAGTCATCTACATGTCCACTTTTAATAATTATTTATTTATTTTTAAAGATTTTATTTATTTGAGAGCGAGCACATGAGCATGAGCGAGGAGCAGGGCAGAGGGAGAAGCAGGCTCCCCACTGAGCAGGGAAGCCTGACAGGGGGCTCAATCCCAGGCCCCTGGAATCAGGACCTAAACCGAAGGCAGACACTTAACCAAATGAACCACGCAGGCACCCCAATAATTATTATTTATTGTAAATAAATAATCCTTTAGCCTTAGAGACAGCTATGCTCCAAAAAAAATATTTTTTAAGATTTTATTTATTTGACAGACAGAGATCACAAGTAGGCAGAGAGGCAGGCAGGGGTGGTGGGGAAGCAGGCTTCCTGCTGAGCAGAGAGCCCAATGCGGGGCTCGATCCCAGGACCCTGGGATCATGACCTGAGCCAAAGGCAGAGGCTTTAACCCCCTGAGCCACCCAGGCGCCCCATGCTCCAAATTTTAAGCATAAACTTTAAACGTGATTTTCTTTTTTGGCTCCACATTAAAATAATCTGGGGGAACTCTGAAAAAATAATCATGCCCAGGTCTCACTCAACAGAGATTCAGATTTAATTGGCCTGAGGGAGAGGAGAAGCTTAGGTTGCAACCCAGGTGATTCTAAGCAGCCAGGACTGAGAAATACTGCTTTAGTCAGAGCTGAACATTTCCGCCATGACTGGCCATTGGAATCATCTGGGGAGCTTTATAAACTACTGATGCTTAGATCCTACTCCTAGCAATTCTGATGTGATTGGTCTAGGGTGCTGGGTAGACATCAAGATTTAAAAGACACCAGAGGATTCTAAGGTGCAAAGTTAAGAAGTGTTGTTTACAGAGGGGACGCCTGGGTGGCTCAGTTGGTTGGGCGGCTGTCTTTGGCTCAGGTCATGATCCCGGCGTCCTGGGATCGAGTCCCACATCGGGCTCCTTGCTCATCAGGGAGCCTGCTTCTCCCTCTGCCTGCCATTCTGTCTGCCTGTGCTTGCTCTCTCTCCCTCTCTCTCTCTGACAAATAAATAAATAAAATCTTTAAAAAAAAAAAAAAAGAAATGTTGTTTACAGAAAAGAACTGACCTAGGGTCAGAAGACTTAGGTTTCGAGTCTCTCCTTTGTCTCTTCCTAGTGATGAGACTTTGAACAACCTTCACAACCTTTCCAGTCCTTAGTGTCCTAATCTTTAAAACGGGGACAATAATACCTATTTCATAGGATTGCTGTATGGATTAAGTGAGATAATATAGGTAAAAATATGTTATAAATTTCAAATAACTACACAAAGATATCGTTATCCCCACAGAATGAGGCTGGGGCCCTCCCTTAAACATTTATTTATTTACATTATATTCAGGAACATATATGTGTACAATAACGGTTCTTGAACTTCTTCACAGAATTTGTGAAAATATATATAGGCAGGAAAACATTCAGTGGGATGTGTACACTCCCTCTGTAGTTAGCCATTTTACTGTTGAATCATTGCTATGGTACTCCCCTCCCCTACAATCAGTCCCTGATCCCAGGGATTTCATCCAAGCCAGGAAGGGGTAAGGAAAATTTAGTTCAACAAGTATTTATTGTCTGTTATGCACACAGTGCTGGGTGCTGTGAGAAACAGAAAAGAAGTGGAAAACAGGAGCTCCTATAATGAGAAACTTATAGTCGGGTTGAGGAGAAAATGTATATATACATTTGGGGTGGTTACAGAAAGCAAGGTGACTGACTGGCCAAGTAGCATTAATTGTCAGGAAGGACTCGAGGGATTCAGAGAAGCAACAGCTCATTATGACCTGGAAGGGGTGGAGAAAATGGGATGGAAAACGAGGGTTTGAGGTGAGCCCTAAAGGAGGCTAAGATTTAGATAAGTTTAGAAAAATAATTTAAAGATAACAGCCTAGGCAAAAGCACAGAAGCATAAATGAGTATGGTGTTTGTAGGGAACAGCGGAAAACTATCTAGGCTGAAATACAGATAACTGGTTAAAAATGCAGCTAATTAGATAAGACCCAGCTGTGGAGGATCTTTAATATCTGGCAGAGACGTTTAGTCATTTTGAGCTATACTGTGATTTTCCCTCCCATTTCTGTTTGAGCTTCATATTATTGCAATGTAGCAGAAAAAAAACCCTAATTTTTTAAAATTTTTAAAGATTTTATTTATTTGAGAGAGAGAGTGAGAATGAGAGAGAGAGAGAGAGAGAGAGAGAGCATGAGAGGAGAGAGGTCAGAGGGAGAAGCAGGCTCCCTGCCAAGCAAGGAGCCTGTGGAACTTGATGTGGGACTTGATCCTGAGACTCCAAGATCATTTCCTGAGCCGAAGGCAGATGCTTAACCAACTGAGCCACCCACGCGCCCCAAAAAGTGAATTTTTTAAAAAAAGATCGAGTACTACTATGGAAAAAGTACAGTAAGTTTGAAGAATGCACCTCACAGAGCTAGGGCAAAGATAATTTATAATAATATTTATCACTTGGTAATAGGATATTATGTGACACTTTAGAATGAAGATGTCTGAGAATACAAGGAACCATGACTAACCTTTATGCTCTGGATATCCTCGGTGCCTAAAAGTAATGAGAACAGTGAGCTGGATCAGCACAATTATCACAAAAAGGACCCGGGCCTGCAGAGAAATTGGTGTTAGCATGAAGCAGAATACATGGTACAATGACAGTTAAGGTTTTTAGAACGGCTTCATCAACAAAAATGGAAATAACACCATTGCCAGAAATGACTATGCAAGAAAAATAAATCATCAAAAAGAACCAAACAGGGCGCCTGGGTGGCTCAGAGGGTTAAGCCTCTGCCTTCGGCTCAGGTCATGATCTCAGAGTCTTGGGATCGAGCCCCACATCGGGCTCTCTGCTCAGCAGGAAGCCTGCTTCCTCCTCTCTCTCTGCCTGC